>NC_045151.1:9230570-9348070 GCF_008831285.2 Nymphaea colorata | reverse complement strand
TTGAATATTTGAATCATCCTTAGTAAATTCAGATTTGAACTTTGTATCTAGACCTCTTTAAGCCCATGTCCAAGTGTAGAATTCAAACCTCGATATGTATTAAATCTAATTCTCCATGTATTCCTATTAGATTTAGAAATTAGCCCTACCATGGATCTATGATCATACGAATCATAAATTACATCACTAGAGTCAAGAACTTTTAGTTCATACTCTCCAATTTCTAATGATCCACTTTACTTTCTAAAACTTGTCCATTCCCAATTTAGGACCTTTTTTTGCATTTAAATTTGACAACAATCACATTTTGGGGCCTTATATACTTAATATGGTATTTGATCTAATTACTCCAATTAAAGACAGTAGGAATGGTCAGTTCTCATGCCGATGAGATGCATCTTATCTCTTGTGGATTTCCGCAATGAGAATACACAGGTGAGTAACTATTTGACTTTTTTATCCCATGTGAACAGTCATGGCATCTATGATTTCATAATATTTCATGGTCAACATAAGTCTATCGTGTTCTTCACCGATTTCCTTAATAATAGAGATATCATCAAGATTGCAGGCCAGCTTTGATTGGATTTTTGAAGTCTTTAACTGATCTTAGTGATCCAAAATATCATTTAAAACTGACTGATCTCTATCTAATTTCTCAATATCAAAATGCTTAAAAGATATGAATGAAGAATTCCTCTCCTAGTCCAACATTCATAGTGCAAGGGGATAGCCTGAGCCTAAAGAATTATCGACAAGGCAAATGTAAAAAGAAACAAATGGTCAATGTTCCATGTGCATCAGTGAGATAGTAGCATGTATTATGCACATACTTATACAAGGCATGTCATTTCATTTTTCATTGTAAAGTTTGACAAACTTTAATCTAATATAGCATGGTAGGTAGGAAAATTGTAAAGAAAGTCATGCCATATTTGCAAGAAACAAAAGACTACATGTTGACACAACACAATATGGATTATTTTGAAGTTTTTTGTTTCTCCAATACCAATTCAAAATACCAATTTAGGAGGATGTGCCAACAACAGAAGGTCAACTTTGAGATATATCTTCCTCCTAGCAAGGGGCAGAAACTCATGGAATGGCAAGATGCATTTTGCTACTATTGCTCTCACCATGAAATTTGAATTCATTGTACATTATGTGACTACTTCCTATGGAATATTGAAAAAAATACTTCATATCACAGGTGATGATGGTGGATTCTATTGAAAAGCCACCTAAATTTATTTTGACAATGAAGTTGTGCCTTGTTTTAATAATAAAAAGAAGACAACCTCATGTAAGCGTCTAGAATTGAAAGTGCATTCTTTTAAATAAAGAACAAAGAATTATCAGATGTGTATGCAGCACATTGGAACTAAATCTACGGCTTCAAATTCTCCAACTAAAGTGCTAAAACTTGGGTTGTACTCCAAACATGTGCATGGCGAGAATTGGTTGGTTTAATTCGACATAAGCACCATAATAAAATCATCAACTAAAATTTGTTTGTTCTTAAAAAAGCTTGTCATATGGTCAACATAAAATACTTCGTTCTAGTTTTTTAGAAATATGAAAAAACGATTCAATGACTCCATAGTGGATTAAAGGGCTAATATGTTTGTAATGGTTACCTATATACATTGATCTGTACAAGTAGGAGAATATTGGGATTTGTCCAACCAAGATATGGTATGAACAAACACATGTGTGTTCCTGGAACACGTCCTTAGAACATGTATTCTAAGAACAAAGTGTTCTTGTCATTGTGGACAAATTGTAATCTTTCCAGTGTTTCTTTGCATAGACAGCATGCTCAACTCGTCTTTTCCAACACTTGCTTAAATCATTAAATAGACTTGTTTAACACATCTTTTTCATCTCTCTCTCTCTTTATATATATATATATATATATATATATATATATACTCTCTCTCTCTCTCTTTATATATATATATGTGTGTGTGTGTGTGTGTGTGAATGAACTATCTAGGTTCTACAAACAATGAAATAAAACACATGATAAAACATATCATTTACTAAAAATGTTCTTTTTTTCTATCTCTAGACATATAAACGACATAAAAGTCACATATGATGAACAAAAATATTTGATAAAACATTTTCAAAAGTAGTTGCCAATAAAATTATTTTTTCTCTTTTTCTCTTTCTCTCTCTACACATATGAAAAACTTAAAATCAACATAAAAAGAAAGATACCTAATAAAATATATAAAAAACAATGAAGCCAATAAAAATACACTCTCTCTCACCCTTTTTCTGCATACATGTTAATGACTTAAAGATCCACATATAATAAAAAAAAACTAGTAAAACATATAAGAAAATATGAGCATGTAAACACTCTTGAATTGAAATGGCCAGTAGCAATTCCTGTCGACTTGACAACGGCAAACCTCATACTTCCTAGAATGGCCACTGCACCTTGGCTGCTCGTACACCATCATATAAATGTTATATTTTATTCGTGCAACCCAACGGCCATAACCATTGCCAACAGAGCGGTGACAGAAGCAAGAGATCTGGCCATGGCGATTCCCAAGGTTGAAGAGTGAAGAAGTATCACGATCAATCGGGGCTAAGCAACCAAGGAATGGAGGACTAACACAGTGATGGTAATGCTGCCTCTTGTTCATCTGTTTATAGATCAGCGATTAGTGCAAGCTGAAGAGAATATACTTGGACAATTTACTTGGAACATGTACAAGTAAGCAGCTCTTTTTTTAAGCTAAAGCATGTATTGAATTAGTACTTAAGAATGAATTTGAAAAACCAGAATGCAAAAAACTTCAAGCTTGTGTAGATCTCGGCTCTCCTGGTATGCCTCAACCAGCAACACATCTAAAGCCTCCTCAAGCTCCAAAAGAAGATGAAGGTGGTGAGAGTAATGCTCGTGATAATGTGCAGTAGATTGTGGCAATGCATGGCACTGCAATCCCTCTGTCTTCACGGTTGTGGGCATTAAATGCATGAGTATGTTACATGCATGGTGCCATGATGAAGATGGTGGCTCCACACTCAAAAGTAATGAAAGGAACATCCGTACATATGTTATGCTCCATGGAGTATGCAAGGAGCCTCTTAATTTGGTTTTGAGTAATGGTTAAAAGTTAATTTTAATATTGATGTTAGTAATGGCTTTTTATGGTTCATGCGTATGGTGAAGAGTCTTTCCATTTTAATGTCGTGATGATAAGTATAAAATAATGGGTCATCATTATGAAAGAGTAGAAAGTCATAGTGATAGTAGTTTCATTTCTTTGTTAGGTGGGTGCTTGGGACACTATATATACACCCATTGTAAAAGAAGCAAGTGTAAGGAAATGAAGTGAAGTTTTTACTTGTGCCTCTCTCTTTTCATTTTTCGTTTTGGTTATTGTTCTTGTGAGATTCAGTTTCATGTGCTTAAGGAAGTCCAACAATCTATGGTATCAGACCAGTCAAGTTTGATCAAGGGTGTTGGAGTTGATAAGTAGTCCAGTGAAAGGGAGTTGTTGTCATTGACAAATTTGAAGCTGATCAAGGTAATCTGATGGCCACAAAGCCTACTATGTTAAATTTGTCGCAGGTACATATTTTTAATAGGGAGAATTACAAATTTTGGTGTATAAAAATGAAATTTCATTTACAAGATTTATGGGAACTTCTTAAGGGTCGATATACACAAGTTGACTCTTCCAAGTCCCTAGGAAAGGGTATATAACCAGATGATGTCAGATAACAATAATAGAAAGATGCCAAGGTATTGTTGGTGTTGCAACAAGCCATGTCAGATGCCCTATTTCCAAGGATTCCAAATGCGACCAAACCAAATGTGGCATGGACTATATTGACACAAGAGTTTCATGGTGACAAGAAAATGACTATAATAAAACTTCAAAGTTTATGGAGAGAATTTGAAACAATTTCTATGAAAGATGGTGAATCCATTCAAACTCTATTTTCTAGACTTGCTGTCACAGTTAAGGTTATTTAGAGAGACTATTACCAATCAATAGTTGAGAAAAGTCTTAAGAAGTTTGCCATCAAGATTTGATCATGTTGTTACTGACATAGAATACTCAAAAGACCTTTTTTCCTGTACTTTGAATGAATTAATGGGCTCTTTGTTGGCACATGAGCAGCAATTAAACAGGGTACTAAAAGCATGAAGGAGGCTAACTGCAATGAATAGAAAAATGAAAATAGAGGCCATGGACGTGGAGGCTATAATACAATAATGGTAAACTGTGGTTAAGGAAGAGGCTGCATAAGGTAAACTGTCAAAGGTATAATAATGGTGAGAGAAAAATTAGAACAACCAAAATTCAATAGTTAACTTATGCTAAGTTTGCAAGAAATTTTGTCATTTGGAAGCAAATTGCATAGAAAAATCCAAGAAACAAGCAAATTTTGTGGGAAAAAAAAAGTAATCTTTTCCTTACTAGTACAAATTTAAATATTAGTAGTCAAAACATGTGGTTTTTGGACAGTGGTTATAGTAACCACAAGACTAATAAGAAAAGATTATTTAAAAGTATCAATGAGTCAGTGAAACTAAATGTTTGGCTTGGTAATAATCATCAATTTCAGATTATGGGAAAAGGTACTGTTGAAATAACTTTTGAATCTAGCCAAAGAAAAGTCATTGAAGATGTGTATAATGTGCCTAGCTTAGCACAAAATTTGCTAAGTGTATGACAACTTACACAAAGTGGTTGCTCAATTATTTTTTAAGATGATACATGTGAGATAAGGAGGGCTAGGAAAACGATTGCCACAGTCAGTATGGCACAAAATCATATGTGTCTTCTTGAACCTTCTTGTTTTGATCATCATGTTTTAATTGCTAAGGTTGATGATATCTCTACTCTTTGGCACTTGAGATAAGGACATTTGCATTTTAATGGGTTGAAATTACCTATTCAAAAAAAAATTAGTTTTGGGATTGCCCATTGATTGTGCCACCTAATAGAGTCTATGAAGGTTGTATGTATGGCGAGCAACATCAATTGTCATTCCTAGTTGGCAAGGCATGTAAAATTTGTCAACCATTGGAATTAGTTCATGCTGATTTATGTTGGCTAATGAGAATGCCATCAATGAATAACAATCGATATCTTTTGTTATTCATTGATGACCTTTCTTTTATGAGTTGGGTTTATTTTCTCTTCACAAATATGAAACTATTGAAAAATTAAAAGAAGTTCAAAACTCTTGTTGAGAAATAATGATCACACTATAAAAAATTTTATGCACCAACAGAGGGGGAAGAATTTTTGTTTGATGATTTTAATCTTTTTTGTAATAAAAATGAGATTTACATGCAGCTGACAATTGGAAAGACTTCACAACAGAATGGAGTACCTGAAAGGAAGAATAGAACAATTATGAAAATGGCTGGTAATATATTAATTGTCAAGCATCTTCCTTTGAATTTTTGGGCAAAAGTTGTAGCTACATCAATTTATTTGTTGAAGATCTAGTTTGAAACAAAACCTCATATGAGGCATGGAACAAGAGAAAGCCCAATGTAAGTAATTTGAAAATTTTTGGTTGCATTGCCTATGCATTGATTGATGCAAGTGAATGTTTTAAGCTGGAAAAAAGGAGCGAAAAATGCATTTCTGTTGAATATAGTGATGAATCTAAAGTTATCGCTTATATAATCATGTTTCAAAGAAGTTAATCATTCGGTGTGATGTAGTTTTTTATGAAAATAGTAAGTGGGAATGGAACAAAAATGATGCTAAGCAGTTTCTGTTGGATGATAATACATTTAGTTAACGTAAAGATGAACAAGCCTCATGTAGCTCTATACAACCTCCAAACAATGACGGTGACGAATCAAGTGAAAAAGAAAGGCCACCAAGAAAGGTGACTTATGGTATTCAAACCACTACCTTATGAAGAAGCCTGTGAAAATGATGAGTGGAAAAAATCTATGGAAGAAGAATTGCATGACATTGTGAACAATGATACCTTAGAACTAACAGATTTACCACCTGGAAGAACTCTCATGGTTTAAAATGATTTTACAAAGTAAAATATGATGAGAATGGAAATATCAAAAACATAAATCCATGTTGATAGCTAAAGGATATGTTAAAAAATATGGAGTTGATTTTTTCGAAACACATTCTTCTGTGGCTAGATTTGTCTTGCAGTGGCTGCACAAAAGGGGTGACAAGATTTTCAACTTGATGTTAAATCTGTCTTTTTAAATGGGTACATGGATGAATTTGTTTATGACTTTATGTTGATCAAGATCAAGGTTTTGCTATTGTTGGTCAAGAAAAAAAAGTATATAGATGGAAGCAAGCCCTGTATGGCTTGAAACAAGCACCTCAGCCTTGGTATAGCCAGTTAGAATCATATTTCCATCAAAATGATTTTGGTTGAAGCGAAAATGGGCCTATGTTATATATAAAAGTAGAAAATCATGAGTTTTTTTGTTTCTGTGAATACGTAGATGAATTTATCCTGGCTCTTTAAAAGAAATTATGTGATCATTTAAGTTGAAGATGATGGAGTTTGAGATGTCCAATTTAGGTCCGTTGCATTACTTTATTTTGGTCTCCAAGTGATGCAAACTAATGATGAGATATTTATTTCAGAAAAATATACAGCAGGTTTGTTGAAGAAATTTAACTTGGATAAGTGCAAAAGCAATTCTACTCCAATGAAAGCAGGAGAGAAGCTTAAAATTGATGTTGGAACTATCAAAGCAAATGAGTCATATTTTCGAAGCATTGTGGGCAGCTTAATATTTTTGACTCATACATGGCCTGACATTCTGTTTGCAATTGGATTATTTTTAGAGTTATGCATAATCTAACTGTTCATCTGGGGCTGCTAGAAAAATATTGCAATATATACAACGAACCTTAAATATTGGCATATGGTACTGGTCACTAATTTTAAATTGTATGGTTTTTCTGATAGTGATTGGGCATGTTCAATGGAGGACATGAAAAGTATGAGTGGGTACGTATTTACTCTTGGATCCGGTGTCCTGTCATGGAGTGCAAAAAAGCAAAATTCCGTAACACTTACATCTTTTGAAGCACAATATGTGGCTGCAACTACTGCAACTTGTCAAGCTATTTGAATGAGGTGAATTCTTTAAGATATGCAGATTCAACAAACTCAATCAACTGAAACTTTCTACGACAACAAAGCTACTATTTCTAATTGAACTCAGGCACTACCTTATTTGTGAAGCTTTTGCAAGTGGAGTAATCTTAGTCAATTGTTGCAACACTAGCGACCAGGTTGCAAACGGTCTTACAAGACTTTATCTTATCCAAAGTTTGTTAAGTTTAAAGAATGGGAATATTTGAGTTTGCGCATTAAGGGGGAGAAAATAATAGTAATGATCATAATAATGACCAGTAGATTGTGGCAACTCATGGCACTGCGATCCCTTGGTCTTCATGGTGGTGGGCATTAAATGCATGACCATGTTACATGGAAGGTACCATGATGAAGATGGTGGTTGTATACTCAAAAGTAATGAAAGGAACAGCTGGACAGACATTATGCTCCATGGAGTATGCAATGAGCCTCTTAATTTGGTTTTTGAGTTGTGGTTAAAATTTAATTTAAATACTGGTGTAGAAATTGCTCTTTATGATTCATGCGGATGGTGAAGAGTCTTTTCATTTTCTAATCGGAATTGTTGGGAGATAGGGTCCTGCCCTTGATTAAAACAAAAACATATATCTACAACCAAAAGAATGGGGATGTTGGCAGCATCAAACCCCAATTGAGACAAAAACTTGGACAAAAACATACTGCAGCTCCAAAAGCTAACCAAAAAGGAAGACACGATCAAGAACAGGCCCAAGCCAAAAAACCTCTAATGCCCATAGCAAGCTTTGAGATTAGCAGAACACCAAAATCATTAGTCTGTGTCTATCTTGTCGTTCAAGTAGCCATACCTATAAACTAAAAGACCTGCCTGGAGAGTTGGGTAGCCGTTACATAAATTCATCCTACTTGTGCTTTCCTTGATTTCTCTCCATCTATCATCGTAGTTCCATACAGAATCCCTTTCATTCGCCTTTTTCACCCCTATTATTGGAGATTATCTATTTGGTAACTGGAATCAAAATAGTCCTCATTAACCATGAGGAAACCAGATTGAGTTTTGCAGAATCTTGGCCCTCCGCAACCACTGTATTTTCACAACACAATTTTTCACTAGGCTGACTCCTCCATACCGCAACAACTACGGTGATGCTATTGATGCTGACTGAGATCGCCTGACCAAATTAAAACTTGAGTCCCATTTAGCTCCAAAAGCTAACCAAAAAGTAAGACACGATCATGACTTATGCAAATCAGGCCCGTTCTAGCCCACATTAGCATAAGTTGCTTATCTTTCTTGTTCATGAGAATGCTTCTGAATGCATCGTAACAGGAATTCCATACTAACTCTCTCACATGTCTTGCTGAGTAGCCTTCCATCTGCTCTTTGTGCTGTCATGTTGAAGCCGCCATAGTTTCCAAATGACAACCTAACAATAGACATTCCAGCAGGCTTGCATCCATTTAGACTTCAAGTTTTTTTTTTCAGGCCTCTTATTACGTACTGATCGAGGCTGAGGGTGAGCAGTTTTGCTTGAAACAGTGCACGACCTCAAACATTCTAGGCCAGCTTTCACTTAATAAGGATGTGGTGGTTAGTTTGCAGTGTAGTGCCATAGAGGTAGCATCGGCTAACTACTAGAATGCCCCAATCTCCTCAGTCGGTCATGTGTAGGGCGCTATTCTTGTAGGTTAGATAAAGCATCCATGACGTTGTCGCTAGGGCCTTATGATTCCAAATTTTATTCCTCTAGTTGCTTCTAGGGCCCCAAGTCCTTAAAGCTTGTGAAATTTCTCCACCCTTAAGAGTCTTGACATCATCATTTGAGTGCCATGCCAACTGATCATGGTCTTTGGTAAGGTTCAGGCCTTGAAGAAAATGAAAGGCCTCATGATCCGTGCACTTCAACAGCATGATTAAGTGGAAACTTCCTATCCTTGCACCATGCGCTAAAGTCACCTATGCTTAAGGTGTTGATCAAAACTTGACTCGCCCAGTTGTCTGTCCAGAATTTCACCCGATCGCCCCTACCAACCCACCATTGTATATGACTTTCGATCCACTGCCATCCCCATCCAATTTTCTTGTAGGCCCAGGAGCCTTTCCAAGGTGTTATAGCATCTAGAGGCTTTTAGAGTCTCCCATGCAGGTTTGAAAAACCACCTACACGTTAACCCATTTGATTCACAATATGGCAAAGCTGCACAGCTGTGAGGCCCCTGTTTATGTCATTTAGGAGCTACAGGCCTACAAAGCTTGCTTATTGTTGTCCATGCAATCAGGTGATTGCCCCGCTTTTCTTGTTCTCCTCCTCACAGGAACCTCACCATGGTTCTTTCGACGCATTTGATGATCATAGGAGAGAGCTTGTAAGCCAGCATTCAGTGAGTTAGAATGAAGGAAATGTTGAATTTAATGAGGCTCAGGTGTCCTACATAGGAGAGAAGACTGGTTTTCTAGAGCTTTTGTTTTTTATCAACTTTATCCAAAAGAGGGGTGCACATCCTATCCGAAAGGATGCCCATGAAAAGGGGAACCCTTAAGTAAGTTATAGGTAGGCGACCCTTTTCCAAGTCAGAAGTCGCTTGAGTTGAGTAGACTTTGTGTCATACATATGGAAAGTTAGAATGACCGACTTGTCATTGTTAATGATCAGACAACCTTGTCTGACATCTCCTACATGAAGTCCCAAATATCTCTCAAGGATTGCTTCGTAACCCTAAAAAACAGAAGCACATCATCAACAAAAAGAAGAGCAGCAATACCCAGATTTTTTTATGCCCCCTCTGAATAGGAGATGTTATTGAATTGAATCCCCGCCTTTATTCCTCTTGAGAACATTTCCATGACTATCAAAAGGAGGTGAGGTGAGAGGGCATCTCCTTGCTTCTGCCTCCTTTTGCTCTTTACATATTGCCCTTCTGTCATTGACAAGAATGGAAAAACTAGCTATCTTCACACAAGTCATGACAAGATGGATCCAGTGCCTCTTAAAACCAAGATGAGTCATGTTGTTCTCTAGGAACCTCCATAAAATCCTATCACAGGCCTTAGACAAGTCCATCTTAACACAAACCGATTTTTGTTTTCTATTATTAAGCTTATGCATGTTGTCACTAGCTAGGGATATCAAGACATGAATTTTCCATTTATTGACAAAAGCCTTTTGTTCTTCAGTGATGACCCGCATTAACACCACTTGCATTCTGCTAACCATAAATTTGGTGATCTTGATAGTTCTATTGCAAAGTGCTATTGGATGGTTTCTTGGAATCTCTCATTAATTTCACTAGAAGTATGAGGTTAGTTTGATTGGTGCTTTCCACAAGCCTACTGTTCGAGAAAAAAGTAGCTACAGCTGTCCTGAGATCATCCCTGATGATTTCCGACATGTCCTAAAAAAACAATTGGAGAACCCATCTGGCACCACGCCTTGTCCTTGTCCAAATCCCGAATGACAAATGCTACTTCATCCCTAGTGACCGGGTGAAATAGATTGGCATTCTCTTGTTCAGACACCCTAGGACCATTAGCAATTGGCAAGTAGAGAGATCCCGCAGCTGATTCATCAGTGAGAAACTCCTCAACATATTGAGATGTGCTAGTCAAGATTTTCTCCAAATTATCAAAACTACTGTCCCCAATCCGGATGGTCGAAATGTGATTCTGTTTTGCTCTACCTTTGGCAATGGCCTGCAAGTACTTAGTGTTCTTATCTCATTCCCTCCACCATCGGACTTTGGCCTTACTCTTCCACATTATCTCCTCCCTCAGAAGCTCTCACTCCATTTCAGCCATGAGTTGCCTCTCAGCCTCCCAATTCTCATGCGTTGCCCTGTCCTCCCTACGCTGGATGACTTCTAGATGAGCATAGAGCTCAGCAATATGGAATCTGTGCACCTGAATTTCTCCTTGTTCCATCTGGAGAGGGTTTTCCTAAGCTCCACCAACTTCTTCAAAATCTTGAGCATTGGGTAGCCTATTTGATTCTTGGCCCAGACTTCCCTAACAAACTGTTTCACATCAGGATCCATGAGCCATAGCTTGAAGAATCTAAACCGAATACCGATATTGCCTCTGTCACTGAGAATTCTCATCTTGAAAATTAAAGCCTTATGATCATTGGAAGATATTGGCCAAACCCTCAGCTATAGGTTCCCTTTAATTCAATGTTATCTGTATCATATGATACGCATGTGTATCGTACGATACGTAAACCTATATGATACACACCCCAGTATCGTATGATATAGAGAAAAACACAAAATTCTTTAATTTTTAAACACTCCTCCCTCTCTTTCTTCTTGTATTTAAACACTCCAAGAGACGTGGGAGGGAGAGTTTTTGCCCATTTTCATAAAAAATAACCAAGGATTCATTGATTTGGAGAGATATTATCGTTGAATCATGAAAGATGGTAACTATATGTTTTGAACTTATGATATTGTGGTGTAATCTAAGTCCTAAGACTCCAAGTCCTAAGACTCTAAGTCTTAAGATTCTATAAAATTTTCAAGTTTAAAATTGTGGTGGATGCTTATTATGTTATTTTAAATCTCTGATTTCTTATTTTTGAATGTGTTGTCGATACACATGAATGTTTCTTATGTATAATGATCTTTTTTATATTTGAAAACATTTTTCTTGATTTCTGATTTTTTGTTTATTTTTTCAGATTTTTAATGATTTTTCTCTATTTTTTTATTTTTTGATATGTTTTCAATTAAAAAATTAATTTTATGATACGCTAGGCTACGACGTTACGATACGACCTTACGATACGACCTATAGGTCGGCCTGACCGATACGCGATACACTACACCTTTTATAACATTGCTTTAATTGATCCATACGTGATTCAAGAAAACCTGGTCGAGTTTGCAAAAAATTCTATCTTCGCCCATCCGTTAATTATCCGATGTGAATTTGCTTTCACCATCATGTACTTCAATCAATCTGCACTGATTGGTAAAGGCATTGAAGTCACGATAGGACTAGGATCCAGGCTCTTGGCCTGTTTTGGTGCTTCCTGTTCTCATTGTGTTGAAATCGCCAATGAGGACAGTCAGTATATTCAGGCCAAGAACCTCCTTCTCTAGTTTGGCTAAGGCTCCTCTTCTCATCAGGGGGTGGTTTGGCAGGTATATTCCAATTACCCTCACTAAGGAGTTCTGAGATTCTTTGCTACTGAAAACTCTTGTGATCCACCACTTGTTCTTCAGCCAAGCCACAGAGTTCATTTTATCAGCTTTCCATAGGCACACCACTCGCGCATGCCCCTTGTTGGTATCGTCATTCGCAGTTGCCACCTCGTCTAGCCAAGCTATCTAGCACTATAAATTTGGCATGAGTATCGATTAGAACATTAATATCTGGTCTAATATCTTTCCATAGGTTGATGAGGTCCTGCTGGGCAGCAACCCGCATAGCCCCCCTCATGTTCCAATCAATGATTATCATGTAGTCTCTAGGGCTTTGCAGCCTCTAGACTATTGATCTTGTGCAACCTCTTTCTCTTCTACCAACAGGCTATCCTTGCCTTGAGAGGATCTGTTTCTTTCCTGATGATTTGATTTCTTATTCTTCTTGGGTTTCTTGCCCACTGTGATCTATCCTTTATCATCTTCCATCCAAATAAATTTGTCTGAGGGGGGTTTGCCCTCCCGACCTGTTCTCCCTGGAACTCTATCTCCCCTACCTCCCCTGTTTACCTTTGTGCTTCTCTGAGGTCACCAGCGAAAGGGCCGACAGTCTCTCTTCCCCAATCTGATCAGTTATTGTTTGTTCACAAGATGGGCCAGATTTAAACTCATAGCCAGGAAGCGGCGACATGCTATCCAAATCCATAATACCATTAACATAAGTTGTAAATGGGTTGGGCATAGGAGTACCTAATCGCATGCCGAATGTGGGGTTCTCCCTTCCCCGGGAGGTAGGTTGAGGGACGTGTTCTGTTCTAGGTCCCCTTCTCCTGGGGTCCCTGTCCTTTCGTTGTTTCTGGCAGTTAAAGAGAGGTTGCAATGTCTCCCTTTTCCCTCTGTCCACCCTTCGCGAAAGGAGTGGGTTGTTGGGATCTGATTCCATCTTTCTGCTTTGTTCGTGGTGTCATCTTCTTGCCCCTTTGCTCATCTACTTGAGGCCTACCAGTCCGCTCTTTTTGTTGAGCCTTTGCTGCATCCTTCACTTTGGTCCATGGGTCTACTAGAGCTTCCTCCCATGTTTACCCTACAGCCTTTCGTCGGCAGGAGAGCGAGGAATGTGTTAGGCCACCACAGTAGTTATATAACAACACATTAGTTTCGTAGATGATTTTCTGCTCGGCTATCTTGTTGTCCCCAAAACGTAGTTTAATCTTGGGGATTGGGGTGAAGCTAACTGGAACTTCTGATTCAATTTGGGTGAAGCCAAGTCATTACCAAGATTTTGAGCAGTGGTCCTCCCTTGTGTATATGCCTTTCAAAGCCCTAGCCACACCTTGATAAGTGTAGTCATTCCACAAAGCTGCAGGGAGGCCAATGATTGTAACCAAATAGAAAACGTAACCTCTACATGGATGTTCATTTCAGTGCCTGGAACCCATCTGCTAGCTACCAAGAATCACGCACCCACTTTGCATGCCTTCCGTAGAAGAACCATATCTAGTTCCTATTCATTCTCCACATGGATAAGAAATTTGCCATTGCCGATGACCGAGAAATGGGGGTTTCGCACCGCAACTCACTGCTACCTCTAACTTTCAAACACAAACCCATAGTCGGCACTACTCTTTGCTACACCTCCACACAAGCATGCAACCACTGCATATTTAATGGGCATGGTCATCTTTTGATATGCCTGTAGGTGGATCGCCACCACCGAGACCTCCCATTCTTATGAGACCTCTGTTGATGGGCACATTGATTAGTCTGGCTACTCATTTACCATGAGTGTCACAGGCTGACTATTTCAGCCTGTGCGGCACAGCAAGAACCTGATTGTCGTAAGCCTTCAAACCACCAAAAGAAGCGCAAAGGTAGTTTTAGAAAACAAGTGCATAAAGAACCGCTTTGTGAATAAAGAAATCTTGCAATGTATTCAACTTGAAAAATTTGTACATCACGAGAAAGGTAAGCAAGGAGAATGATCTCAAATTTACTTACATAGGATGGCCGAATCCGCTTACAGGATTCTCATGCCGACTACCCAAAACTAAGAATCCTAATACACGACACTTAAACCGATGGGAGGGTACTCCCTTACAAGTAAACAAGCGTAAGCAAATGACTCAACATAAGCAAAGGAAGTACAATGCAAAATTAAGCAAATGACTGTACAGACTCTTAGACAAAGGGGAACAGACTCCTCCCTTCAAATCAAGCACCGTCCTCGGCGCTAGCAGCTTCATGATAGCCTTTGACTTCTAGCGGGTAGCGCTGCTTCATACGGAAGGCATACTCCCAGGTTGGATTTTGTTCGCCTACCCACTTCACTTGGTACTTCTTCGGCTCCCCTAGATAGTTTGTTTTGTAACGAAGAATTTCCTCCATCTGTCCGCCGCTCGCTTGGTCGACGGGGCTCGCTGTAAGATCAGGTCTCGTTCTGGGACGCTTCTGTCAGGGTTTTCCTCATCAAAGTAGAAGGACTTCAGGTTGCAGACATGGAACACTGAATGCACCTTAAAGTCAGGCGGCAAGTCTAGTTTGTAAGCTAGCTTTCCGATTCTCTTCAGCATTGTAAAAGGACTTTCATACTTGCGGATTAATGAGCTGTATCGACTACGGAAAATGCCCATGCGATCAGGATAATGCTTCACGAGGACTTGATCGCCAACTCGGAACTCCATTGGCCTTCGATTCCGATCTGTAAACTTTTTCATCTTCTTGGCGACCTTATGTAAGAACACCTTGGCCATTTCCATCTATTCATGCCAATCGCGAACGAACTGGTAGGCAAAAGTAGACCGTCCTTTTTCTTGGGCTGCAAGGGTATGAGGCATCAACGGTTGTTGCCCAGTAGCTATCTTAAATGGATTATGTCCAGAAGACTCGCTCTTCTGTAAATTGTAGCAAAATTGAGCTACATCCAACAATTTCACCCAATTCTTTTGATTCCCGCTGACATAGTGCCGAAGATATTGTTCCAACAATCTGTTGATCCGTTCAGTCTGGCCATCAGTTTGTGGGTGGAAACTCGTGGAGAATAATAAATTTGAACCCAGCAAACGAAATACTTTACACCAGAACTTTCCTGTGAAGCGAGCGTCCAGTGCTTTTTGGCACGCCCCAGTGCTTGACTATATGCTTCACAAATAACTTTGTTGTCTTCTCTGCGGGACATTCCTTAGAGGCTGGGATGAAGGTGGCATACTTCAAAAATCTGTCCACAACCATAAGGATGGAGCTGAAGCCGTTAACTTTGGGTAAGCTGATGATGAAGTCCATGGAGAGGCATTCCCACGGACGTTCTAGAATAGGAAGAGGCTTCAGGAGGCCGGCAGGTTTCTGATTCGTTCCCTTGTCCTACTGAAAAATCAAGCATATTTTCACATATGCTTCAACATCATCGTGCATCTGTGGCCAGTAGTAACCACTTTCGAGGAGTGTCAGCGTCTGTTCTTGACCAGGATGGCCAGCCCACAACGAGTCATGGCATTCCTTCAACAATTCTCGCTGAAGGTTGCCCAATCTAGGCACGAAAACTCGTCCTCCTTTTGCCATCAGAAGTCCATCATGCAACCAGAATCGTCGCTTTTTTCCTACTCCAGCTGTCTCAACCAAGTGCTTGGCCACAGGGTCCTGCTTCATGCCTTCTAGAATCCGTCCGAGAAGAACACTCTCAAGTTGTGTTTCAAATGATGCTGTCCGAGTAGCTGCCAACTCTACCCTCCGACTTAGCACGTCGGCTACGACGTTTATTCTCCCCGCCTTGTACTCCAAGGCAAAATCGAATTCCGCAAGGAATTCCTGCCATCGGGCCTGCTTTGGGCTCAACTTCTTTTGAGTTTGGAAATAACTAAGTAATGCCTCCATGTACGAAGACAGTGGATAATGGCTGTCATCTCTGTTTCATGCATCGAGTACCGACGCTCTGCGTCCTTAAGCTTTCTACTTTCGTAGGCAACTGGGTGACCTTCCTGCATCAAGACTCCGCCAATAGCAAAATTTGATGCATCTGTGTGGACTTCGAACTTCTTCGAGTGGTCGGTTAACCTGAGCACAGGCTCCTGCATCAGGGCCCTCTTCAATTTATTGAAGGCATCTTTTTCAAGTCCTTCCCAAGCCCAAGTCCGGTTCTTCTTCAGTAAATCAGTGAGAGGCGCAACTATCAAAGAATACCCCTCAATGAATCACCGATAGTAGTTTGCCAAGCCGAGAAAAGAACGCAACTCCGGTACATTGGTTGGCGGTTTCCAGTCCTGGATAGCCCTCACATTTTTTGTGTCCGTTCGCAACTGACCTTTACCCACTATATGACCGAGAAAACTGATTTCTTGTTGGCTGAATAAGCACTTCTCGGGCTTCACATATAGTTCATTTTCCTTCAACACCTTAAACACTGTCTACAGGTATTCCACATGATCAACCATTGAGCCGCTGTACACTACAATATCATCAAGATAGACTACCACGAACTTGTCTAAGTACGGATAGAGTATCTTGTTCATTAGAGTCGAAAAAGTGGCTAGGGCATTCGTCAACCCGAACGACATAACCAAGAATTCAAAGGCACCATAGCGAGTGACACAAGTTGTCTACGGCTCGTCGCCATCAACGATCCGAACTTGCTTATATCCCGATCTGAGGTCCAGCTTGGAAAATACTCGAGCTCCACCTAGTTGATCAAACAGATCTGCAATCAAAGGTAAGAGGTACTTGTTCTTCACCGTTACCTTGTTCAGCGCCCGATAATCCATACATAGTCTTTCGGAACCATCATGTTTTGCTTGGAACAACATTGGTGCACCAAAAGGAGCTTTGGAGAGTCTGATCATACCTCAAGCAACAATCTCGTCCAACCATCGCTGAAGTTCTTTCAGTTTTGTAGGGGCCATCCGATAAGGTGCCATTGTCGGAGGTTTGGCACCAAGAATGAGTTCTATGGCATGATCCACTTCACGTCGAGGTGGCAGCCGTCTAGGGAGCTCCGCAGGCATTGTTCCTACGAATTCTGCTAAGACAGGTGCAAGCGCCTCTAGAACTAAACTAGGGGAGTCATTAGTCACTTCCCTGGTTGTCACCAAGAACGTCTCTTCACCGTGCTTTAGGTCTTTCTTCAACTGAAGAGCAGATATCATTGCGGCCTTACCCTTATCCTTCTTAACTGATATTGCTGGAACCATACAGGGAGACTTCTCGTCCATGATACTGATACTGCGCAGGTGCGGCATCAAGACCATCTTTGCTTTACTGAGGAGCTTCATTCCTAGGATCATCCAAAAATCATCCATCGGGACCACCGAGAAGTTGGCTCTTCCTGACCAACTCTCAATCTTCACAACCACATCCCGGGCTACACTGTGGATGAGTTTTGCCTCTGAGTTCACCGCCTTCATGCGTAACTCTCTCTTATCAAGGGTGAGGCCCAATCTCCTCGCCTTCTCATCTGAGACGAAATTATGCATGGCACTCGTATCTACCATGGCCATAGTAGGTTTTCCATTTACCAGGATCTCTAGGTACATGAGCTCATTGGAAGGTGTCGCTATCACCTTCGTTTTCTCTTCCTTTTTTAGGGTGTTCAGAAGTTAAAGGACACTTATCTTTGGTCCTTCCCCTTTTTCACCTTGTACTGCACTAGCAGATTGTCTTGAAGAGCTTGTTTGATTGTTTCTGTTTAGACGCTTTGGACATTACCTTGCCAAGTGGCTACCTTCGCAAAATCATCAACGCTCTATTTTAAGAGTTGTCATTTTTGCGAAAGAAAGTCCTCCTCTTGACTTGATGTTGAGTCGATGATTCGTCTTTACGTTTCTGTCAATCTTCTTTCTTTCTTCCATAGTCAGGCTTCTTCGAGGGCTTGAAGGTGTTAATATAGCTCTTGTGCTGGGTATCGATCAAGCGTTCTGCTACCACATAAGCATCCTCCAAGGTCTCTCTGGATTACTCTTTTTCACTTCGGATTGTGCCCACGATTGAAGTCCCAAAATTAACCAGTTCAGTTTATTTTGTTCATGCATATCTGACACATCTAACATGAGCCTCTGATAGGCCCTCACATAGTCTCACAAAGATCTCGTATGTTTTAATTCACCGACCATTCGATAGGCGTGGCGTGTCGCATTCGGGGGCATGAAGTAAGTACTCAACTCTCACTGAAAATCATTGAAAGTGACTATTTTGCAAATCCCCTTTTGAATGTCGGGTCGTTTTCTTCTCCATCATGCCACAGCATCGTCCTCAAGCAATATAGCCGTCGTTTTGACTTGAAAGTCGTCCCCCACAACACCTTGCAGATCCAGGTGGTATTCCACTTAGAATAAAAAGTTGTCGATCACTCGACTATCCCGATTTCTGTTGTACTTTGCTGGCCTCTGAACGTCGACCCTCGCTGGGCGATCGTCACCTCCACCTACAGAGATTTGTCGTTGTAGTGTGCGGTTCTTTATTTAAAGTTCTTTGACTTCATCTTGCAGTACGGTCACTGTGTCAGTAAGTGACCGATTCATGGCCACAAGATCGGCCATTTGATCCCGCAGGATCTTCATCTCGTCCTTCATTTCTCCAAAGGACTCAACTGCATTGCCCAACGCTTCTTCATGAGTAGTCATGAGTAGTTATGTCGGCAACCAGCTTGTTCACCACCTCGACCAGGTCTTCCTGACCCTGGGATGTACCCATCTCGTCATACTGGGCTACTCCCTTGCTCTTGGCGCTTTGCAGATTGTATTGAGTCGCAAGGACGTCCTCTTCGATCAACGGTCGCCGGCGTGTAGTTCTACACCGACTCTCCAATCGCTTCCTCAGATTGAGCAAAACCTGAGGCTCTGATACTAGTTGTCACGGGCTGACTCCTTCAGCCCGTGCGGTACGGCAAGAACCTGATTATCGTAAGCCTTCAAACCATCGAAAGGGGGTGCAAAGATAGTTTTAGAAAACAAGTGCATAAAGAACACTTTGTAAATAAAGAAATCTCACAATGTATTCAACTTGAAAAATTTGTACATCACAAGAAAGGTAAGCAAGGAGAATGATCTCAACTTTACTTACATAGGATGGCCGAAGCCGCTTACAGGATTCTCATGCCGATCACCCAAAACTAAGAATTTCAATACATGACACTTAGACCGGTGGGAGGGTACTCCCTTACAAGTAAGCAAGCATAAGCAAAGGACTTTATATAAGTAAAGGAAGTACAATGCAAAACAAAGCAAAGGACTGTACAAACTCTTAGACACAGGGGAACAATGAGAATAGGCTATCAGATTCCATCTCCTACTGCTCACCCATCCCGGGTAGAGTGCTAGAGGGTTGCGCCGTGGTTGTTTACCTCTAGCAGCTACGCCAGCCTCTAATCATCTCTCCTAGCGCACCCACGAGTCGTTTCATTTTAGTATAGTGGTGACAAATATAAAATATTGGGGTCATCATTATGAGAGAGTATAAAGTCATAATAAGTCACAATGACAATGGTTTCATGTTTTTTGTAATGTAGGTGCTTGGGACACTATATATACACTCATTGTCAAGAAAGCAAGTGCAAGGAAATGAAGTAAAGTTTTTATTGCTGCCAAGCTCTTTTCATTTTTCGTTTTGGTTATTGTTCTTGTGAGATTCAGTTTCATGTGGCTAAGGAAGTCCAACAGGTCGGTGGCTTTTGCCCACAAAAAATGGCTGAAATAAAAAAAATTGATGGGTGGTAATGCCAATGAGAGGTTTCTCCCACTGTCCTCAGCAGAAAGGGGGGAGAAAATGGCTGGCAAGCAGCGGCAGTAACAAGGAGAAGTTGTAGCAGTAGGCAGACAAGCAAGTTAAGAATCTCATCAATCCTTGGTGAATGAATAGAACAAGAAGCCAAGAATTTTGGTACGGTTGGTGAACTTTCAGTTCAGTTTGGTTGCGCTAATAGAAACATCGTACTATATGGACAGGGATAGACTCCATCAAAGGTGACACCAGCGGTGCATCGAATCTATAGCAAATTATATAGCAAATTATATAGCAGGAAGATGTCAGCGCAAACCCCTTGATGGGCTTAGACTTGAGCATGACTTCATCAAATAAATGACTAACTAAAAAAATCCGCATTCCCTTATAAGGATTCAAAAAATCGATTCAAGTGGGTTTAAACTCTTGGAGAAACAAAATTCACCTCTAACCCTCCATATTCAACATGGATTCGATCTCAGAAAAGTTTTAGTGAGAGAAAAAAGTAAAAGAGAATGAATCAACAGTCATTCAGTCTAGAATAAATCAGTGGTAGAACATGGAATCTGATCAACAATGCACGTCTAAAATCCCAGGATAGGTAAAAATTCTTCTCTCCATTTACATAGAGAAAGAGGAACCATCAGAAATCAAACATATAAAGAAACCGGTGCTCACCTCTGATATCAAGGTTTGCTCCGCCACTGGTTCCAACGGGTCCTTCGACAGAAAAGAAGAAGAAGAGGAGGAAGAGGAAAAAGAAGAAGAAGAGGAGGAAGAGGAAGAAGAAGAATGGTGGAGAGGATGAACAATGAATGAGGAAGAGGAAGAACAGCGACAGAGAGACCTGCTCCCTGCCAAAGGCTAATCATGAGAGAGAGAAGTCACCTGCACAAGATTGCAGGACCTGCAGCCAAATATGACCAGGCTTGCGAGAGAGGAGTTTCGAGCAACGGCTCTCGTTTCGAAAAGGAAAAACTTCCCCCGTTCCAGGGGTGGGGGCATTTCAGGTGAGAACGCATTTTTGCCTTCCCAGAATCCCAGGAGACAAAAGGGACATTTGTCCTCTGTGGTATTTTGTCCGTCGTCCGTTAAGTGTCACCCCATTACAAGAATAAGGAGTTCTTGGAACGGTGTGTTACAAAAACCAAACACCCTCATAAGGACAAAAAAAATATTAGTTCCAATTTTTGGGTGGTTCTGCTGCTGCTATTGCCGCTATTCAGCCAACAACTACCAACGTAAAAATTACATCTATCAAGACAAGTGAGAGAATTTTGGAATTTATACATCCAATTGAATTTTCCTGCGTCAATAAATATAAGATTTTTCCAGTAGTTATCCTCCATCTAAGGGGGTGCCCTATACTAAGGTAGGATTCACAAAGAGAATATATGAAATCCAATTCCCTGGTAGACTAATCCCACTCAGAACTCGCTTTTCTGTGCCACCTCGAATCGTAAGGCTAAGGCTATTGCTAATGTCGCTGCTCCGTCAACAGCTGCCGAAATTCTGTTGGCGTTGGCTCTTCAGGTTTGTCTTGCAGCTCCCTCATTCAGCCCAAGAACTTTTCTATTGTAAATTCCTGTATCTATCCGCTTGTCTTTTCTGCTGCCATAACATTTCATGCATGTTGCAAGAATGTCATGTGCCAAAGAGAGAGGGAGAGAGAGAGATGCACCGTAGAATGGTGCTCGAAGAGATGGGGGTACTTAGTAAAATAAAGAAAAGGAGACAGGTTAGCCAGCCAAAGGGCTGAAAGGATTAGACATAGGCCTGCAGCTTTCGGTCAAATGCTTTGGATGTTTCTTTCAGCATCACTGATCTACATTTGAACACTCGGATCAACTCCACCTGTGGATAGGTGTTAGCCAAAGTTAATCAGATGTTATCAATAATGTATTGCTGGCACAAGTCGGAACAAAGCCGATCTTGATTCTTCATTTTTCCTGACTCGTTAAAATTTTTCATCATCTAAAACCAACCTCATTAAACAAGCAGAGACAAGCCAATTCACCTGATGGCGCAGGATTGATAGATTGCATCAATCAACAATTTACCCATTGATGGTTCCCTTCGTCTACTTAGAACCCAGTTCCAAGTCTCAGCAAGTTCAAAGGACGGTCAGGAGTTTCCGCCTTCCTCTGACAATGACAAACTGATTCTTAGCTTTCCCATACTACTTCAAATGGATATTTTCTCAAATAATAATGCAACCTTGTGTTTTTAAGCGTGCCTATGTGGCATAAGACTCGGAAGCTACCTTTAAGGGAAAGGGATGCAAGCAACTTTACTCAAAATGAACTGTCAACAAGCTAGTATGTATTTCTCTTCCTTGCCCCTAAAGGAAGTTTCAGTAGAAGCATTGGAAACTTTATGGACCAAGAACAAGGGAAAATGCTTATGCTAGACCATTAGCGTTCTTCTAAAAGCTGAAGTGCAGTGCAGCAACTCTGATCAACGCACAAGCAGGAAGACTGTTGTTGGTTGCGTTTGAGACAACAAACGCGTTTCCGGGTGTTCAACCCCCCTGCAGCTCAGGAGGTGTAAAATTTACACGGTAAAATACCATGCAAGCATGTTTGATAGAGGTAAATAACGTGTGGAATAGAAAATTTGCTAGAGGGGGAGTTTTGGGAGCCGGGGGGGTTGCGCTGTGACCGGCGGGCACTAGAGGGGCAGCGTACCAAAACCAACAAAAGGAAAATGGTGCGGATAGAGGAGCAGTCCATCAGGAATCAATACCTGCTAAAAATGGCAGCAGATGCAGGCTTTTTTCCATCTGTCCACTTTTGGAATCACCAGTGTCACATCCAAAAAAAGGATAATGCCACCCCAATCACCCCCACATTCTGACTCCGCCCCTCCCCTCCCCTCAAGAAGCAACCCAAAACGTTTTTGTAAAAACAATGGGCGGTTTGGGATGCAGATCCGCTGGCCACAGCCACGACCTCGACCTCGACCTCGACATCGATCGTGATCACAACCGCACCCAATTGCAAAGAAACCCGGTTCGTACTGCAAAACCCAACCTAGCCAAGTGGTAACCGGCTGGCGCTACATAGGTCTTTTGAGTTGTTCAAAAGGAACCCCACTAGAAGAATGCACCAGATGTTGCTCGGCACAGGTCCTGACAAGATAATTGCACATTCATCTGTCGGGTGAGTTATCACCAAGAGTTAGTCAGCAAGTTTGAACAATAAAAGAACCCAGCTTGACCCAGTATTAAAGTTGCTGTGCTCGTCAATTCATAGCCAAGTGGCCCTCAACTTGACCAACACTGGGGCAAAGTCCAAGACCCACCTAGAGAGACGACGTTACATGTGTAATCAGGTTCAGGGGACCACTCTCTGTTTGCTAAACGGAGTCAGAAGGCCAATATAAACTACGTTATTACTCATTTTCACTAGATCCAAGCCCTCTTTTTTTTTCAAAATTAAAAATAGTTAAAAAAACAGCAAGATTGGAAAAAAAGAATCCAACAGCCAACACAAGAACGTGATCCGGACAGAAAATATTGAAATTTTTTTATTATTAAATGTCTACCAGCAACAAGATACAAAAGGAATACTACCAAAGAATAGCACTCGACTGCAACGTACAGAGCTGCACAACACATCCCATCCACACAGCCAGCAATAAAATAGTTAAGAAGCTTAAAAATTCCCTCACGGATACAGAAAACTTGGCAAGCCTGTCAAGAGAGTTAGATGCATAAAGAGGACCAACGAATCGAATGCCCACAAATTAGACAAAATAACGCTGTTTCTGCAATGAAAGAAGAAATGGAGAAGGAAAACAAAAAGTAAAGGCCTGAGTATCTCAGGAAAAGAATTGAATGCCATGGGTTGAGGCCGCAGTGGACCTCATGGTAATAGAAAGGGGAGACCCCTAACGCGAGGGACGGGACGGGACAGCTCATGGGAACGGCTGCTTTGACCAACCGCTGTTCAGCCCACTGAAGCCTTCATAAGTAGAATGTCAGGCAGCCCACACCCCTGCAAACCTCGATTCTTCCAAGAAAATAAAAGCTTCCCGAGATTAATTACTCAGTTCATTAAAAACGAGAAAATTGATAGTAAAAAGGGAAAGTAAAAATAGATATATCATAACAGAACTTAAAATTCTCACGATTTAAAAGAACGGCTGAATGGATTTATCCAGTTATGCGCACGAGGAAGGCATAAATTAGGTTGCAATATCACCCCTCTATCATTCAATGTTGCCAACTAAATCCTTTAATTCACCACCAGTTTCTATATTCGGATGCATCAGAATAAGTTGGAGAAGCTGGAACAGATACGAATTGTTGCGCAGGCTCTAGGCGGTAACCATGACAGGGAATAAAGATAAAAGAAATAGAAAGAAACAAAGGCACGTTCTGTGCAACACGATAAACAATTTGCAGAACCACAAACTGACGAACCACCGTCTATTCACAAATAGACGGATACAGAAAACTAATGAAAGTTTCCATGTGGGTGTGCACTGTCTCACGCAAACCCTTCGAGGATGGTAAACAGGTAAAGGGTAAGCGACAGGAAGACAAGACGAGCCCCAAATTGTTTTAGCTTATGATAAAGTTGAGCACTGGTGACGGGATCCTACCAGAGCTCGACTGTCAAGTACTTCACCTCCCACGACACAATAAAATAGAATGGCGTTTTTCTTTTCTTTTAAAATTCAAAAGGACGAAGAAGCATATGCAAACAGAACTACACACAGGAAAAAGATTTATTAAGAGAAGCCTTAAAAGTTAAAATGGCTAAGCAAAAGGAAAGCAGGAAAAGAGAACAAACAGTGACCGCCCATCAAGAAAAATACAGGAAGGAGGGATCAGACTGACGTGCAAACTATTCAGCACAGCACCATATCGACAGTGCCTCTGATAAGAGTTTTCATGTCTCATCATTTCCTCTTTACTTCCCTACTGAGATGGAATCTATGTAAAAACGGGATCACCTATGTGGTCCAGGCATTTTGACCACATCAAACGTAGAGCTTGCCAATCAGCAGAATCTCCGCTGAGGGAATCTTTTGGGTTGACGCACACGTATTTATAGTTCATCAATGAGAAAGAGATAGAAATAACAAGAGAGGGCAATCGTTAAAGAGCATCATATATTTAGAAAAGACTTATATTTACATGCAAAACTTGTCAAAACTAACAAAGGAAAAGCGAGGAATCTCCAAGGATTAATGGGTCAGAAGAAAATGCAATTTACCGACCTACAAACAATTGCCCGTCTCAAACCCTATCACTCCTACCTTTATTTGACCTCGCCGGGTCTTTCCTCTGCTGAGAAAACAAGCCAAAGATCGTCCCTTTCGACCCCGATGCCCTCAATGAACAAACGGGAACGTTCAGGATCGGCGTGACCCGGACGTTCGCGGAGTACGACCTCTCCATTCCCTTCCAGCTATCCCTGTGCCTGTAGTACGGATCTCTCATGTTCCTCGGCCCGCCATTGAAGGTACTCGGGCTGCTCGAGCTCCGCTCCAGACCTTGGAACACGATCTTGCCAGACGAATTCATCCTCGGGCTATCCACTGAAAGGCCGCGAGGCGGCACGCTGCCTGGTTCCGGCGCACGGCGGATCGGACTCCGCCCGACGCGAGCCCTGGCACTGGCAACGATATTGGGGTTACCATTAGAGCTCACCCTTACCCTGGGAGGCGTACGGTTGTCTAAACTGCAGCTAGGGACGGTGGTTCCGTTAGGATTAGGATTCTGTCCCGGCTTATCCGAGTCAAGAGAAAACCTCGGTGGCTCCTCGTGCTCCGGGCACGACGACGAGCTCGAGGAGAGGGAGAAGCGGGAAGACGCAACCGAGGCCGAGACCGATTCGATTTCCGAGTCGCTTACTGGTGAAGCGGCAGAGAGGAGAGGAAGACTCAGGGAAGAAGCATCGGTGGTGCAGGACTTCGGATCCGATCCGCCCCGCAGGAACTGCTTCAGTGACCTCGGAGCCTTCGTCATAGACGACGATGCTGCCGTGACAGAGATCTGCGAAGAAGACGCAGCTTCAGCGGGCTTCGCGCTCTGTTGCCGTTTCAGGCCGAGCAGCTCCCTCCACCGGCTGGAGCACCTCGGAGCCTTGGGCGAGATGGCGCAGAACTCTGGCACGCCGATGTCCGATCCCCGGCGAAGTTTCTTCGGCATCGCAGGTTCTCGGATCGGCCAAGCAGGCGCTGTGGAGGACGTCGGCATCGACACTACTGGACGCGGCGCCTGTAGTGGCATGAGCTTCCCATCGGAGAAAAGCTCGTCAGCCGGAAGCATTGCCACAGGATCCTCGAGCCTGAACTCGAAATCCTTCTCCGGCGACATCTCCAGATCCGGATTTTCTGGCAGCTTCTTGGCCGGTGAGTCGATGGAAGACTGCGTCCCATCGCCGTCGAAGTCTCGACTGAAGGAGATACGGGGGCTGAGCCAGCCGTAAGAGGGATAAGGCGGGAGGTCGAGGAAGCTCTCCGGCGTCACCCCTATGGTGTCCACGCACGCCGAAGCCATCATCATCACGATCCGACGGGTTGAGTTGGCAGCGTGTCGGCGACCGGAAGATGGAGGCTCGCTCTCATAGAACGGAAACCGGAGAGGGAGACGACTGGTCGGAATATTCTTAGACGGCCGGACGGAAAGAGGGCCACAACGAACCCCGTTTAGGGTTTTCTGATGGTTGGGAGCGTGGAGCCGCCCACCGGGGGATACTTTAAGCACTCCCGGACGACCCACCTTTTCTGATGCCAGCCAATCATATCCTGCCACGTCAGCAAAAACGTGGAAGCGTGAGACTACGTCGTTGTCAGTGCGTCTTTAGTATTTGCCCTTGCGCTTCCTTGTTAGTTCTTACTCTCGCCCTCTCCCACCGCCTCTGCAGATTGGCTTGTGCTTCTCGTAAAGACAAGTTTGCCCTTCGTGTTTCGCTTCTCCCTCCCCTCATGTGTTGCAAAGTTGAAACTTCTAACGGGTACTGCGATTCGGTCCCTATAAATAATCGTTCGGATCTGGACTTGCCGTGTCCAGATCCAGCCACCGCAGCTGTGTCCATCTTTAGGTTGGTTTCATATGCACGTACCTATAAACGGCGACGTCAATATATCTCATTCTATCCAACTGAATAGCTTAAAAAAATTGGATATAAAAATAGAAGATATCCAATTAAGAAATCAAATCAATATAATATTTAGCCATATTCAGATTCGAATTTAAGCCAATATCTAATCAAATTCAGGTAGGAACCGGATGCAGTTTAAAATAAATATCCTATGTATAAATGTCCATACATTTTGAAAGTTACATCTAAATATATTGCAATATGGTTTAGAGTTGGTTTAAAAGTTGGAGTTCTATCGAATGCTAATCTAAAAATCAGATTCAGCTTTTAAAATTTTGATTCAAGTCAGATATGGTATTAGATTTTTTGATTTAGATATGATATAGATTTTTTTTGTTCTCATTTGATTTTGAATTAGAATTCTAATATATGAATATCTGAAGAAAAGTTGATATGGTGACGAGCATATCTAATCTATCGGATTCCTTTCAAGTTAAAATTACTTCTCATGAGTTCAAAATATCATTTATAAGCTCACTCCAAGAGAGAATGTTTGATATATAAAAAAGCATTGTGTGCATGATAATATGTTCTTCAAACGACGTCAGCACCCTTTCTTTTTTCTTTTTTAAGGAAATATGGTAAAATCATGTCCATTTTGTCATTGTTATGTATAATAACGGCACCGACAAAAGTTCCTAATGCTCTGTATTGCATCAGTAAGGTTGGGCTGGGCTGGACTAATGCTCAACAAAGTCGATCTTGGGGTTAGAGCGAAGCCTTTGCTGGTAGCTCAATCCCCGCCCACTTAGTTATCAGTTCAGATTTAGCCATCAATTTTATACTTGTTGGGCAGCTGGTTTAATGTCCACTCGTATTTAAAACTCTTAATGTTTTCTCATAAACCTTTAATGGCGTGCCAAGAGTTTTTAAGGGTGCTATTGAAAATATAAAAAGTGTTTCTAAGGGTGTCATTGGTGGCACAAAAGGAGTTTTCAAGGGAGTGATCCCTAATGCACCAAAAGTTTTTAAGTGACCCAATCGCTAGTGTCATATGCTAAGATGAATATATATATATATATATATATATATATATATATATATATATATAGGACTAGACAAACCCCCAATTGAGCCAGCTCAACACTGTGAATTATTTTATTTTTTTTCTAATCAGGTGGCTCAAGTGTCAAATAACCAGCCTAAGTCCAACCTATTACCCGCCCTTACATGAATTTCTTTTTTCTTGCCCAGAAATTGACTAAAGTTTTCGTCTTTTGCTGTTAACAGAAATAGGTCTTTGGGTATTTGAGGACATTATTTCCATTGCCAAATGCAGGCCATAGCCATTATTTGTTATTGTGAACCAAAAGAGGGGTGTCACTCTTGTATCAGCCGTTACAGGGTCGGCTAAGTTTACGGTGCAGAAGAAATTGAATCTCACCTGTGACTTTTCATAAGGAAATGGGTATCTCATCTGGCCCGATATGGGCAGGCCTAGGCCACCCATTGAACCCACGAGCCAGGCAATTAAAAAAAAATTGGTTCTGCATGATGCTGGCGCCAGAGGCTCCACTCGACCGGCGTGCACCTTTCAGCTATGCATTTTTTGTTTTGTTCTCTCCCTCTATACTTCTTCCTCGACCAGACGTCGACTCCCAGCCCCTTTTCTCAACTTTCGTCCATCACCGGAAAATACACTCTTTCTTTCAACACAAGAACTCACGGTGCGTGGCTGAGGGTTTATTAGAAATTAGAGAAGGAATATAGCTTTTAAATAATGGTGTGCATCGGGTTGCGTACACAACCGACATGAAGTTGACAGGCGGGTCGAACCTGATAACCAACCCAGCTGAATTTGGATTGCGATTAGAAAATCTGTCTGAGCTCAGTTTCATCGAGCCTTGGCCTGGCCGACCGCGATGCCCCATTCTACTTTTTTTTGGTGCATGTAATTTAACATCAAAAAAGGATTTATCCGCATATATGGGTGTGTAATTGCGGTGCAAGTTCTTACATGGATCTAGTTGGCAGATCCACACACATAAAGAGATCCATTTGGCAGTGTTAATTGGTGCTTTTCACATTGTCAAGGACCATAACATATAACCTTTACCCTTGTCATGAAAGCCCACAAATAATTGCCTGAATTGAATTATCGCATGCCTGAAAATTGAGAACGTTAACTGCGATTAATTACCTTTTAATTTTGCATTACATATTTCCAATTTTACCTATAGCAGTTTTTGTTCATTAAGTTATAGAAATGCACATCAAACTCTTATTTGATAATTTGTATGGAAAGGTGGGGTGCTTATTAAGAAACCAGACAAAAATTTCTTTTTTTGAATGTATACGTACACTAGAAGGGAACTTGAAAGATAAGAAAGCTGCGACGATAACAAACAAGTGGTTCAAAGAAAAACGTTGGCTTGTTTGGTGCCCTAAGGGTTCAGGCATGTTCGTCGGACACTGGTTCAGGTGACCGCGTTGGTGTTGGCCAGATGGAGATCACACGTTCCGAAGATGGTGTCTGGGCATCAGGAGCAAAAGGGCCAAGAGAGCCGCTCGCTGAGACAGATAAGGTGAGACCCGACGTGGAAAATGATTGTCCAGAAGGGCAAGTGCTCTTAGTGTTGACATGTCTCGAGGAAGGAGCATGTGCACGGGTTGGCAACACAGCTTGGAAGTTTGAAACTTAGTGGTTGTCGGATATGTTCCGGACTTTACTAAGGAAAAGTGCATATAGTGATAGAAAAGTTGGATGATGCTAAAGAATGGACTAGAGGCAAAACACCCGATAAGACAGCTAGCCACGACGTGACGGGTGCGTCAACCAGACGAACGGATGAAGGCTCAGTTCAAAAGAAATCAAGGGAACGGTAGCTGAACTTCTATCGCTTGGGGCAAAGTCACTGAGGTCAGTGACGATTTTGGCGGTTGAAGAGTCTTGCCGGTCGACTGTGTTTGGCCCGGCCAAGCCAGTAAAAGGTAATGCTGCTTGGCCAGCTTAAGCATAGTTGGAAGGCATGTGGGATAAATCGATCGCCGAGTCAAGCAAAAAGCAATGCACGTGGAATGTGCAGCGCGGTGGTGCAGTGACAAGGCGTTTAAATGCATCAAGATTAGCAGTCCCTTTGCAAGTACAAGTCCGTCGTTGGGAAATCCAATGGGTTCCCCACGCGTAGTGTTTAGATACACAAGGGGGTGCGCGTGGGTTAGGGGCAATTCCCCCAGTGGGCGCATACGCTGCGTTCCACAACCGCGTAGAGTCACGCGAATGTGAGCAAGTGAATGCTCATCGTCGAGTAGGGCGATGGTCGACCGCCTTACTTAATGACATATAGTCGTCAACTGGCTTCGGCTGGGGACTTCCTCCCAAGGGAAGTCTACCCCCACCCAGATTTCGTTTGGATGTAGATAGGCACTTGGAAGAATGGCGAAGTTCTGACAGGGCCTCATGGCCACGGCTTGCCGATGGTCGACAATGGGATAAACCTGGGTGATGGTGTGCCGAGTGCTTAGCACTCATCGTCTAGTCTACAGTCCTGAAGAAAAGATGAATGCTTCCGCTAGCTTAAAAGAGTGAGACGGCTGGCCGAAGGCTTTGGGGAACGCCTTCGGCGCCGCGCGGGCTGGAGAAACTTGGCCCGTGACAATTAAAAACAGAAAATTTCCTTTCCTATTTTATAACCGGTTGAATAATTTGACTTCCTTCGTACTTCTAAAAGCAAACCAATCCAACCTAGCTAGTATTCTTTAAAATCTTTTAACCAATAGTTTATCTTTGATTATGATTGAATGGTGAGTGCTTCTTCCACAGCCACGGGCAGACCACTATCCCAAGGTTCCTGCAAACTTGATGGCTTAAAATTAGGCTCCATTTGTTTTGCTGGAATCTAAGAGACTTGCGTAAGTTGGCTTAACTTACTATATTACTCATTGTCCCCCTCCCAACCGTACATATAAAACTTTGGAGCAAAGCTTCTTCAATTCAAAAGAGAATTTAGTAATCAAACTACAAGTACGTAGGGATGTCAAAAGATCATATTCAAATTGGATGTACTTTTAATTATATCCACTTTCTTCGAATGTTTACATATTCAACTTGACATTTCAAATTCACATATGAATGTAGAAAAGTCTAAAACCATATCCAAATCTCAACCCGAGTTGGCAGTCTGAATCCCATTTGATTCACATCCAAATCTAAATCACATTTCTAAACCAAATACGGACCACTCTAAAGAATTGACTTTCAAAATGTGGACATTGGATAGAGGATATTCATTTAAAAAATAACTGATAGGTTAGGTCGACAGACTTGTAGACAGCAGGTCATCAATTTGGTTGAAACTTGGTGCAACGTCTATCTAATTTAAAGTGCATTGTCCCGGTACTTCGACCCGTCGTGCACCCAATTTAAGGTGCATTGTCTTCACACACTAGCCAACGCAACCATAGACCTTGTTTTAAGAGGAAAGAACACAAGCCTTGATTCCTCGGGCGTTGTCCCCAAGCAAGGTTAAATAACAATGTTAAAGATAGAGAGCTTTCCAAAATTCGCGAACCCAAACCCAAGAACAAAGAACCGGAATCAAACTTAAATCAGAAAATGCAAAAGGCGGGTCTCACTCATTACAAAAACAACCCGCCTTACTTCGATTGTCAATTTCTTTTTTCTCCGGGAATTTTGAATGATTTTCCTTGGTTGTCCTTTTCCTCTTTCTCACCACATGGTCTAAAATGCCCTCTTCTGTTGAAGTAATACCCGTGAGCCCACAAGCTCATCCCGGAGAACAAAGAACCGGAATCAAACTTAAATCAGAAAATGCAAAAGGCGGGTCTCACTCATTACAAAAACAACCCGCCTTACTTCGATTGTCAATTTCTTTTTTCTCCGGGAATTTTGAATGATTTTCCTTGGTTGTCCTTTTCCTCTTTCTCACCACATGGTCTAAAATGCCCTCTTCTGTTGAAGTAATACCCGTGAGCCCACAAACTCATCCCGGAGAACAAAGAACCGGAATCAAACTTAAATCAGAAAATGCAAAAGGCGGGTCTCACTCATTACAAAAACAACCCGCCTTACTTCGATTGTCAATTTCTTTTTTCTCCGGGAATTTTGAATGATTTTCCTTGGTTGTCCTTTTCCTCTTTCTCACCACATGGTCTAAAATGCCCTCTTCTGTTGAAGTAATACCCGTGAGCCCACAAGCTCATCCCGGAGAACAAAGAACCGGAATCAAACTTAAATCAGAAAATGCAAAAGGCGGGTCTCACTCATTACAAAAACAACCCGCCTTACTTCGATTGTCAGTTTCTTTTTTCTCCGGGAATTTTGAATGATTTTCCTTGGTTGTCCTTTTCCTCTTTCTCACCACATGGTCTAAAATGCCCTCTTCTGTTGAAGTAATACCCGTGAGCCCACAAGCTCATCCCGGAGAACAAAGAACCGGAATCAAACTTAAATCAGAAAATGCAAAAGGCGGGTCTCACTCATTACAAAAACAACCCGCCTTACTTCGATTGTCAATTTCTTTTTTCTCCGGGAATTTTGAATGATTTTCCTTGGTTGTCCTTTTCCTCTTTCTCACCACATGGTCTAAAATGCCCTCTTCTGTTGAAGTAATACCCGTGAGCCCACAAGCTCATCCCGGAGAACAAAGAACCGGAATCAAACTTAAATCAGAAAATGCAAAAGGCGGGTCTCACTCATTACAAAAACAACCCGCCTTACTTCGATTGTCAATTTCTTTTTTCTCCGGGAATTTTGAATGATTTTCCTTGGTTGTCCTTTCCCTCTTTCTCACTACATGGTCTAAAATGCCCTCTTTTGTTGAAGTAATACCCGTGAGCCCACAAGCTCATCCACGTGAAACGGTGAAAGAACGGACAAAAGTTTCACTGTATACATGTCTCGATATATGTAAAAGATGACTAATATAAATTAGTGAAACTTGGAAATATACATACAAGAGGACTAAAAAGAATGCAGTGAGACTTGGAAATTAAGCACAGCCTATAGGCCTGTATCGACCGTTACGTTACGTGTTCCCTCGAATCAATCAGCATAATACTTTATATTTTCTCAATAAAATTCATGCGTCTGCTACACAAGTCAAAAGTGTCATATCAAGCCCTATTTAATAAAAACGTGCGAAAGTACAGACAAGAAGGGGTCCTTTTTTCTACCTGCTTACATTAGATTTCATTCCAGTCTTAACAGCGTGGTTGTGACCAGCATTCCCTTCTCAGGTTGAAGTTGACGTAGACATTGGAGCTTTTATTTCCATTTTGTTTTTTGCCCTTCGTGATGGTCTTTCCTTATTTGGCTGACATTGTTGTCTTTCTTATTGACCGTAATAGAAGAGGCCCCGTTTTCTACATGTGGGCCTGTGTGTGTAATTGCTAATATAGACCTTTCATAGTTCTCATTCTCTAATTTGCATATTGTTATCCCTCAACTATAGAATTTCCAAGGCTTTCGCCTTCCTACAGAAACTTTTTGCTCCACCACTATCTAACATTCCCTATCAAGTTCACCGTATCAAAGAGAGAGGTGGGCTTGACCAAGTTAAGATAGGAAGAATAGAAACGTGAGGTCGCTTAAGTGAAAGCTTGGTAAATATGACTTGGTTTTCAGTAAATGTATGTTTGACTGTCATGTCTAAATATAACTTGGTTTTCAGTAAATACATGTTCGACTAACATGTCTCCTAGAGCAAGCCTCTCTCTTACAAAATGTAAAATAAAATCTCAACATGATTTCATGTTTTGTAGAAGACATGATGTGTTGCAAGATAAACAATTTCAAGATTATGACTGCCACACCCCAACATTTTGATCCTCAAATATTTTTTTTTCTTAAACATAAAGCATTGAGGTGCGACGACACAACAATTCAAAAAAGATGAGGGAGCTATGCCATTCAAAACAATGGGACAAACTTTCATTTATATAACAATTTCAGTTCATACAAAATCACATCTGTGTATGACAAAAATACTCCAAACTATATAACTGATGCCTAACAAAAACAAGACATCAATAAAATCAAAATAAGTCGCGCCGACACTACAAAAGACCCAAAACCTCCCTAATAGGATGTGAGTGAAGCTATCTAATCAACCTGTTGCCTTGGATCCGCCAAAACCTGAAAAAAGAAACAACTGAAGGCTTAGCTTTCGCAGTATGACAACAAGCCAGTAAATCCCCAAACCTTTTAGGTATGGGATCAAATATGAGATAATCATAATGATAAAAGCAAATCATCATTATGTCGTGACAGGGCATAATCACAAGACTTGACAAGAAGACCCCTAACAAATACCACGACAGGTAAAGGCCACTCAATGGCCACGATAACACAATTCTAATTTACATGCAAGACATGCATAAACATATAATTCTCATTCATTTCATTCACATGCACATCATTCATATACCTTTCATTCATTTTCTTTTCATTTTTATTAGCTTCAATGAATTGAGAGTTCCTGTGGGTGCAAACACAGGCATGTGTACACCGCGGGTAGCCTACAGTCGAGAGACAACCCTCGTGGTAGCCTAAAACAGTATGGATCTATTTCCACTGCAGCGGTAGAGCACTCATCCATGGATGTGTGAATTTCAAGGAGAGATACTCAGCCTTCCCTAGAACACCCAGGTTGGGAAGGTGGGAGCCCAACACTCCAAGCACATCACATAATAGTACCCTGGGGCCTTGCACCGCTTGCACTCCGAACAGGCGAGACCAGTGGTGAGGGTAGGACAACTCCCAAACACAACGCCACAATCCACTGGCCTCTCATCTCTTATGCTTTCATTTTTATCATTCTAATTGCACATTCACAAAATGATTGGCCAACTCATGACATTGGTTCACTTCACGAGTGCACCCACACCTCCATTTGCCTCCACGTAAGGGCTACACATAACATTAACAGTCTTAGCTAACCGTCATAACAATATGAGTACATCTACCCTCCAATCTCATTCATTTGCGTCATTGCCCACGGCAATACATATGCAACAAATCACAACATTCACATTCATAAAAATTCACATCTTATCAAACACATCAATCACATCTTTCAAAACCTATCCAAATCACAGAGAGTAGTTTCGATCCATGATTGACTCGTAGTAGTCCTAGGCAGTTATCATTTTAGTATGCTTCCTAATGCACAATTGAGGTCGAGGAGACACTCGACTCGATACTTCACCTCATCTGTCCTAAGCAGTTATCAATCTAGCATGCACATGCAATTGCGTAGAAATTTTTAAACAAAACTAATTATATAAGCATCAAACTCTCATGCATACATTCATTCCATCACATCACAATTCTAGGATCCAATGATCCTAATAACACACATTCACAAGTTGGACCCAGGCAGGGATTTGCCTGGATTGTTGCCATACCTGCCGCACGTCCACAAAACACCCAAAACGCTTCGAGCTTTGAATCTGATCGCTCAAGGTCTACTGGACATGCCCGGTATACCTGCAAACATACACAAGTGGTAAAATCTATACTTGTTTAGTTTCACAATCCATATAAATATAAAACAACATCATTGAGGCACATGCCATCGCCTCAAGAGGGTGTCGACGGGTAGTGTCGACCCACAAAGACCTCTAATAGGCCTCTTCTCAGCCCTAGAAGTTATCATCAAAAGGTTTAAGCTTTGCACTTTCGATTGAACTAATCACTAATCTGTTTCTCCTTTGATTCCTTAGTTGAACCGTCTTCCCAACATACACACAATTCCCCAACAAACAACATGCATACGCCTTAACAAAAACATACTTCACGAGTTCTATAACACGGTTCTAAATCTTCTCCACATCACCACAATCCTACCATGCTTTCCTATTGCTTCGAAAATAAACCCAACATGTTAGAGGAACCATTATACACGTAGATACTCGTCCTTCTCAAAATGGGCATAAACTTTCCCCAAAATAGCAACGTCTCTAGCATGCATTTTAAATCATCAAATCTTTAGACTAGCATGTTCAATAATTAAATATACATGCTCCAACAACAAATATTCAACAATTTAAGCTCGATTAGGTCTTGCTCACCCCAATCTTAGAGTCCAAACTGTCATAGTGTTCCCGACAGCCACCTCAAGAGTTCGAGTGATCCTCAAGTGGCTAAAATCATTCAATGCCACCACCCCCAATGCAATCTAGTCACTGTTATGAGAGGAAAATGCGTCCCCAAGCTGCAAACCCACCCAACAACCATAAATAGGGTGAGAGACATTGTGAGAGTACATGAGAGGATGGGAGTGAGAGAGACAACACACGGAAAGGGGAAAACGACGATGGACTACCAAAAGAGTGAAATGGAGGGTCCGGACGAGGGAGAGGACTAGAGCATAGAGCATGGATAGAGAGAGAGTGCGGGAGAGAGAGCTGGCAGAAAAGGGGGACAACATGGGAGAGAGAGGAAAAGACAGAGAGAGCTCTAGCAGAGAGAGCATGGGTGAGGGAGGGGGAAGACTCAGGTTAGAGGGCAACGACAGAAACAGCGTGAGAGGGAGGAGGAGAAGAAAGAAGAAAGAAGAGAGAAGAGGGAAGAAGCAGGGGAACGACAGGGCTCACCCAAAGCGCTGCCGCTGCCGTCGCCCTACACCTCTGTCGTTGCTGCTATCTCTTCCGACTCCTTCTTGTCTGTGTCGCGGTCGTAGTAGAGGAAGAGACGAAGATGAAGAAGAGAGAGACGCTAAGAAAAGTGAGGGTAAAGAGCTCTCGTGTCGGGCTCTCACGCGGGTAGGTTGCGGGTCCGGGTTTGGACCCTCTCCAACCCGACCTGCAATAAAATGAGCGTTACATCCTACCCTCCTTAAATAAAATTTCGTCCTCGAAATTTAGATCATATCTCATTGGAAGAACAGATGTGGGTACTTCTTTCTCATATCCTCCTCGAGTTCCCATGTGCTCTCCTTCAACCCATGGTGTTGTGATTCCACTTTCACTAAAGGAATCCTTTTCGTGCGAAACATTTGCTCTCTTTGATCCATAATTTTGATATGTTTTTCTTTCATCGTCAAATCATCTTGCATCTGAATACCTTGAAAATCAATCACATGTGCAGGATCTGGTATATATTTTCGAAGCATGAAAACATGAAAAACGTCATGAACATGACTCAAATTAGGTGGTAGTGCCAATCTGTACGTCACCTCTTCGATCTTCTCTAATATCTCAAATACCAAATTGAAAGACACTTTTAGTAGGCGAAATCTTCAAGAACACATGATCACCAACCTCAAAAGCCAACTCTCTTTGTCGATTGTCGGTATAACTTTTCTATCTACTTTGTGCAGTCAACAACTTTTTCCTTATCAATTGTACTTGGTCGATGTATTGTTGTAATATTAAAGGGTTTTCGATGTTGCCATCACCCAATTCGGTCCAATAAGCTGGCGATCTGCATGGCCTTCTATACAAGGCCTCAAAAGGTACCATCTTGATAGTGGAGTGGTAACTGCTATTATAAGCAAATTCTGTCAATTTGACATGTTTATCCCATTTTCCTTTCCAATGTAAGACATATGCACGCAACTTATCCTCTAAGGTTTGAATGATCCTCTCAAATTGCCCATCAGTTTGGGGGTGGAACGCTTAGCTTAGCTTAAGCTTGGTACCCAATGTCTTTTGCACTTGCCCTCCAAACCTAGAGGTAAAACGTGGATCTTGATCTGCAATGATAGATTTTGACACTCCATACAATCTCACCATCTCGCCAACGTACAACTCTGTGAGACTTTCCAAAGACTGACTGATTCTGATTGGCAGAAAATGAGCAGACTTCGTAAGTCGATCAACAATCACCTACATAGCATCATGTTGTCTCCTGGTACGAGGCAACCCAACTACAAAATCTATCATAATGTCCTTCCATTTCCACACTGGAATATCTATCCGCTGTAACAAGCCTCTTGATCGTTGATGTTCTGCCTTGACCCGCTGACAGACTAAGCACTTTGCTACATATTTTGGAATTTCACGCTTCATTCCAGGCCACCAAAAGTTTCGTTTCATATCTTGAAACATCTTTGTACTGTCAAGGTGTATAGAAAACTTAGATTTGTGAGCTTCATCAAGCAACTAACGCTTCACCCTTTCATCACTAGGGACCCACAATCTTCGTCGAAACCACAATGAACCATCTCCATCTTGATACCAAAAAGAATATGTCTTTTTACTTCCTTCTGTATTTTTAGCAAAATTACGATCTTCCTTTTGCTTCAATATAAGTTCTTCCATCAAAGGATGTCGTATCAAGACAGTCATTACTCTTTGTTTTCTTCACAAAGATGAGGCTGCCAAGCTATCACATCTTGCAGCAATGTCCAAGAAGGAGTCAACATACTGTAGGATGAGCCTGAGGGCGAGGTTTCCTCGGAAGTGGAAGAATCAACTCCGTTGGTGCAACTAGGGGGAACGAGAGAAGGATCTCTTTGATCGGGCCCATTGTTGCCTTAGCATGTCTGCTCAAAGCATCAACCACCACATTCGTTTTTCCTGGATGATATGATATCTTAAACTCATAATCTTTTAAGTATTCATCTCATCTTCTTTGTCTTAGATTGAGATTCTTTTGGAAGAATATGTACTTCAATGACTTGTGGTCTGTAAACACCTCAAATATTGCCCCATAGAGATAGTGTCTTCATATCTTCAATGCGAACACAACTGCACCCAACTCTAAGTCATGAGTGGGATAGTATAGCTCATGTGCCTTCAACTGTCTTGATGCATAAGCCACTACGCGACCATGTTGCATCAATACACAACCATAGCAAATTCACGATGCATCAGTGAACACCACAAACCCAGAATGACCCGATGGAAGTATCAAAATAGGGGCAGTGGTAAGCTTGTCCTTCAAAGCTTGGAAATTCTTTTCACACTCTTCATTCCAAACAAACTTCACTCTTTTTCCCAATAGCTTAGTCATAGGCATAGCTATTTTTGAAAAGTCTTTGTATAAACCTGCGATAATATCCTACCAATCCCAAAAAGCTTCTAACCTCAGTTACGCTGCTTGACATCCTTCAGTCCTGTACTGCCAACACCTTAGCCGGATCAACGAAAATTCCATCATTCGAGATCACATGACCAAGGAAGTTTACATTCTCTAGCCAAAATTCACACTTCGAGTATTTGGCATATAACTTATGCTTGCGCAAAAGACCCAACATACTCCTTAAGTGATCTCTATGCTCTGCCTCACTATCTGAGTACACCAAAATATCATCAACAAAAACAATAACAAGTCGATCTAAGTAGTCTTGGAAAACTCGATTCATGAGGTCCATAAACATTGCGGGAGCATTGGTCAACCCAAAAGGCCTGACCCTGAATTCATAATGCCCATATCTAGTTCGAAAAGCAGTCTTAGCAACATCTTCCTCCCGTAGCAAGAGTTGATGATACATTGTCCTCAGATCGATCTTAGAGAATACCTTTGTATTCTTGAGTTGATCAAACAAGTTTTCAATTCTAGGAAGCAGATACTTATTATTGATGGTCACTTGATTCAACATGCGATAATCTATACACAAATGCATGGTTCTATCTTTCTTCTTAACAAACAACACAGGTAGGTCCATAAACTCTCATGCATACATTCATTCAATCACTTCACAATCATTCAATCACATCACAATTCTAGGATCCATTGATTCTAGGAACACACATTCACAAGTTGGCTGCAGGCAGGGATTTGCCTGGAATGCCACCATACTTGTCCTGCATCTACAAAACACCCAAAACGCCTCGAGCGTTGAATCTGGTTGCTCAAGGTCTACTGGACATGCTCGGTGTACCTGCAAACATACACAAGTGGTAAAATCTCTACTTGTTTAGTTTTACAATCCATATAAATATAAAACAACTTCATTGAAGCACATGCTATCACCTCAAGAGGGTGTCGATGGGAAGTGTCGACCCACAAAGCCCTCCAATAGGCCTCTTCTCAGCCCTAGAGGTTATCACCAAATGGTTTAAGCTTTGCACTTTTGATTTGAACCGATCACTAACCTGTTTCTCCATTGATTCCTTAGTTGAGGCGTCTTCCCAACATACACACAATTCCCCAACAAACAAAGTGCAAACAGCTTAACAAAAACATACTTCACGAGTTCTATAACACGGTTCTAAATCTTCTCCACATCACTACAATTCTACCATGCTTCCCTATTGCTTCAAAAATTAACCAAACATGTTAGATGAGCCATTATACATGTAGGTACCCGTCCTTTTCAAAATGGGCATAAACTTTCCCCAAAATAGCAACATCTCTAGCATGCATTTTAAATCATCAAATCTTTAGACTAGCATGCTCAATCATTAAATAAACATGCTCCAACAATAAATATTCAACAATTTAAGCTCGATTAGGTCTTGCTCACCCCAATCTTAGAGTCCAAACTGTCGTAGCGTTCCTGGTAGCCACCTCAAGAGTTTGAGTGATCCTCAAGCAGCTAAAATCCTTCAATGCTGCCACCACCAACGCAATCAAGTCACTATTATGAAAGGAAAATGCGTCCCCAAGTTGTAAACCGACCCAACAACTATAAATAGGGTGAGAGACGTTGTGAGAGTACATGAGAGGACGGTAGTGAGAGAGACAGCACACGGAAAGGGGGAAACAACTATGGACCACCAAAAGAGGGAAATGGAGGGTTCAGACGAGGGAGAGGACTAGAGCAGAGAGCATGGACAGAGAGAGAGTGCGGGAGAGAGAGCTGGCAGAAAAGGGGGACAACACGGGAGAGAGAGGAAGAGACAGAGAGAGCTCTAGCAGAGAGAGTGTGGGTGAGGGAGGGGAAAGACTCGGGTTAGAGGTCAACGACATAAACAACGTGAGAGGGAGGAGGAGAAGAAAGAAGAAAGAAGAGAGAAGAGGGAAGAAGCAGGGGAATGACATGGCTCACCCAATGCACTGCCGCCGTCGCCCTACACCTCCTTTGCTGCTGCTATCTCTTCCGCCTCCTTCTTCTCTTTGTTGCGGTCATAGCAGAGGAAGAGACAAAGATGAAGAAGAGGTAGACGCTAAGGAAAGTGAGGGAGAAGAGCTCTCGCATCAGGCTCTCACGCGGGTAAGTTGTGCGTCCGGGTCTGGACCCGCTCCAACCCAACCTGCAATAAAACGAGTGTTACAATCACACCAGAGAACTGGTTTAAACTCACACAAGATTCCAAGTTCTGGATAGAGTTGCATCCAAGAAATTTCTGCAAAGGTGTTGGCAATAGATCTATTTTCTATCTATGTACTAAATTTAGAGACATCAATTTGATTCTTGGCACTCCAAGACATTAAATTCTAACAGACCAGTTGACCATCAATCATTTGGATGCCCAATCAGCATTGCTATAAGTTGTCATGTTCAAGGAGTTTGACCACATAAGAAGCCCGAAGTCCTAATTCTGCTTTAGCTATCTTAAATGATGTTTCCACAGCAACCCAATGAAGTTATGTAGGAAAATGCACAAATTGTTTGACTTTATTCGCCATGAAGGCTACATAGGCATTCTGATAGTGCCATATTCGATTGCTCCAACTATACTCCCATAGAGAGCTGGATTGCTAAATTTTGTTTCAGTAACTCTAGTGACATGACTAGTAGCAATGGGTGTTGAAATATATTCGGCATCAACCATATTAGTTCACTTCAATAAATCTAAGATATACTTCTCTTGCAGGGGAATCAGGCCTTAAGAAGTTCATCCCTAGAAAAAAATACATATCTCCCAAGTCCATTTGTAGCAAATTAAGAAATGAATAATGAAATAAGCATCTAAATATAACTACTTGATTTTCCTAGAATACTTATATCATCCACACATGTAAAATTATAGTGATGAAATTTTCCTTCTTATAATAAATGGAGATATATTTATGCATGCTTCTTTAAACCCCATTTTGTGAAGAAAAGAGCTCAATCTAGAAAACAAAGCCCTTGATTCTTGTTCTAAATCATAAAAAGTATTGTATAATTTGCACGCATAATTGGGAAAAGGAGAATTTTCAAAACAAAGTGGTTGTCTCATGTAATCTTATTCACAAGAGTCCCATGGAGGAAGGACATTTTTTTATCAGCTTTATCTTCCAATTGTTTTAAGGGAAACATACTGAAAAGTTCAGATTGTGGCATGCTTGACTACATGACTAAAGGTTTTCTCAAAATATATTCCTTCTAGGAAGCCATACTCTTTACTCATAATGGTGAACACTTATTGAAATCCAATAATATGCTTACACTACAAAAAAAACTAAGGTTTATCGATGGCTGGAAAACATTAATAAGACCTAAGCGTGTGTCGATAAAACTTTTACCGACAGCCACCATGGTTGTTGTTAAAGTTTGCGTTAGTGAAAACTTTCACCGACAACCCATTCCACATGTTGGTGTTCATCTACACAGATGCACTAGACGTGTAACTAAATTGAATTATTTGAATTATTACTGATGTTTGCAAATGTCGGTAATGAATAGGTTTACCGACATATGGTTGGGTTGTCGGTAAAACTATCATAGACATTATAATCAGATGTCGGTAAAAATATTATCGATGCATGTCTTCTTCTATACGTACTCTTCATCTATACCATGAACAACACAAACATTACAATTCATAACCCATGTTCAATTATCCATCCCTTAATAGGTCTGTACAAGCAACTTTAATATGATAAACTTTCCATATTGTGCATGCCATATTTTAACTATTAGTTTTCGATTCATACAAATGAATATTTGTTGGGTAGTTTGTCATACAATCTTTAGAACGAGTACCTAAACAATTTATTTTGATAATCATATATCTTTCAAACAATGTCATAAAGTTGTGCCTTCAACATCTATGCAACACAAATATCAACTTATCCCTAACTTAAAGATCATTAACAAATGATTTGCACCATACAACGCTGAAACATGCTACACGATTCTTAAATGATGCTACAATCCAAGCGGTTCAAGAATATTATAAGTCCTTAGTCATTCAGACAATTCGTCGAACACTTGGTGGGTGGGTAAAAAGGTTAGGGACCAAAAACATTCAAACATCAAATAACACATTCAAATGACAACCAATCAATGTAATATTTTGTACATAAGTATATGTATAGTTAAATTAAACATTGTCAAAATTTTATGCCAGAGTTTGGCTACAATGTACTGCAATTTGGTCAATGACACAAATTGGGGAAAAATGTCTAAGAATAGAGTGTACAATGTATCTCTAGAGAAATGTTCTCATCATGTTGATTGACGAAAATGACTGGGTGGGGTTAGGATAGACAAACAAATGAACGCATATAAATAGAAGATGGTCTGACCAGGCAATGAAACTATGCCTGTCAGGCTTGACCAAAGAGGAGGTTCTGACTGAAATGACAATTTTGACCTTGATAGGCTGAAGAGACCCTACAAGATGATATTGGAAAGAAAACTAGACAATTTTGACATATGAAAACAAGGGCTCTTTTGAAAAATCCATCCAATTTTGATGGAAAATTTATTGCATAGTGTTAAATAAAGTATAAAGAGATAAACATATAATCAAACAAGATATACACAAAATGCTTCAAACAACACATCTAATGACATAGCTCTATTATGCAAATGTTTGAAATAAGCTTGATCACCTAGAACTGGACATCTTAAGATTTCAAATTTTTAGTTGTTCCATATACCAGATAGTACTTAGATAAGAAGTCCATTGAACGTGACATGGAGTCATCCAAATGTGGTTCTAAAAGTTACGGGTATTCTTTCTCCTTAATCACTCACCAATATACTGGGCTAATACCTAAGTATGGTGAGGGGAGGGTCAATACCCACCTCCAATAGGTTGGTTCAGCCATTGAATCACCCTAAGCTAATGCATGCAAGGCGTATTCCTTGACGTAATGACCGAGACATCTAGGTGAAAAGAAATGTTGAATATGAAATCACACAAACAAACAGTTGATTCTAATGAAATGTGGCCTATGATGGGAGTTAAAATCAAAGGGAGGGGCAAAGATGGGATCAAACAACACTTCAATTGGGAGAGGTAATATGTAATTTTATATCTATGTGAGTATGAAAAATCTCTCTATTTTAAGTCTTAATCCACCTCAAAAATATGTACATACATATGATGAGGGTACCTGGATGGCTTTAAGGGTGAGATGACATTTAAAACTTAGCAAAGTGAAACATTTTTGTCTAGTCAAGACAATGACAAATCCCATCACGATTGTCACTTCTACTTATATGAAGTTTTTTTTTTTTCAAATCTTACATGCAAACCATAATAAATTGGACTTGTTACCTATTTTTGCCTCTATTTTTTATGCGAGATTTCTGAGAGACGGGACCTAACTTGTCAGTACGAGGTTTAACGATTCTTGGCGTCTTTACCAAGGGGTAATCAGACCAAGGACTAAACTAAAATGTTCTATTTTCTAAGTCTAATTGTCATCCAAAACATAAAAGAGTAAATGTATCATAATTTTGAAATCATGCCTGTTTTAAAATATAAGTAGATCACAAAAATAGATTGATGTACAAGAAGAAATTAATCTAAAGTTTATTCATGTTCGGAGAATCATAGACCAATGCAATTGATGTTCTAAATTTAATATGAAGCAAAAAATAATTCATGTAAACCTAGAATCCATTCTCTATCAAGACTAGGATGTAGGACGTGGGCCTATTAGGAGAAAACTGGATATGAATTCAAGACTATAATCGTGATATAAGAAATTTTATAATATTCTTGTTCTAAATTTGAAATAAGAGGTGTTATAGAAGTCAAAATATCATTTCATGGGATTAAGATTCCTGATCTAAAATTCAAGTAAAATATCAAGTAAATTTGATCTTGTACTCATGATTGGAATTTTTAAGATCCAAATTCTGAAAGGTTATATCCAAATTTGATGGTTATAGAATTTAAAATTATTTGGGTCTGATTTTATGAGAGTTGATCTAAAGTTTAGGATCAAATGCTCATTTTCTTCAAAAATCAATCCAAGATCTGAAATCCAAGATCAAAAATCTAGGGTCTGAAATTCAAAATCAACAATCCATAATATGGGATTTATGATTTGCCACTTGTACGTGAAATCTGATTCCAAATCCAAAGTCCAAAATCCAACACTTCAGGTCTAAATCCAAGTAGGTAGACTTGGGGTAATGTCATGGTTTATATCAATACAAGGTTTATGATTTGAACCCAATACTTTGAATTGAGATCAAAGATCCAAATGAGCTAGGGTAAAGTTGATTAATATGACTGGGTTCAGTTTTTCTTATGCTGGGTTTAAATCTACCTAGGGCTAGGTTTGATTATAGTAATTGATTTTTTATCTTAGTCAAATCATGTGATATTTGATATAGATTTCATTCATTTCATATGAATGAGTGCTTAAAGAGCTAGCTTTCCTAGACCTAGGTTATGGGACTAGGTTCATACGTAGTAGGCTCTAAGACTGGTCTCAACTAGGTCTTACAGAATTGAGTTAGGTTTATACTCTATGTTTTCTAAAGAGATTGATTTTTAAAACATTTTAGAAAAAACTAAGATTTGAAATGCCTCTTGTATGAGGACCATGCTAGATTCAAATTTTTACATACACGGGCCGATCCACATAGGGTATGTTACTTGACCGACCCAGTCTAGTTTCAGGAAAGGTGTGCATATGGGTGAAAGGTGATTCAGTGCATGTTAAAATAAAGGTGCAATGTAGGATTAAGAAAAACATGAAAAAAGTTATATTTTATATGCATGCTATAAGTAAAACTAAGTAAACAAAAGTAAAGAATTTAAAATTAAGAGACAAAGAAGAGATGGAAATACATGGCCCTATGCCTATCCTAAAGACATTAAAATAAATCTAATCTAGAAAACAAACAAGCTAAACTACAACATTATTAAAACAACTAATGAGAATAAACTAAGCTAGACATGTTAAAAGCAAAACAGAAAACTAAACTAAACATGCATAAATAAAAGAAAAAACTAATTGCAAATAAAAAAATATGAGAAAAAAGAAATTACCTGAAGCTAGCGTCTTGGTTGAGCTTGCTTTCACGACCATTAAACTGAGTTTGGTCGTGTCTAGGTTGAGTGCTAATGCAGCTCGAACAAAGACTTAGACCAAGTCTCTTAAAAAATAACTTGTTATGAGCTAGATAGTTTTTTGAGTACGCAATTGAAATTTACCAATTTATATGCTTACCAACAAATAGCTCCAGTGTATAGAGATAAAGGGGAAGGATCCCTTTTTATAGGGGGGAGAGAGAAAGGGAATTCCTCTTTCTCCTCATCGATATAGGACTAAATTTCTAACACTCTCTCTTCTCATCAAAACTCAAAACCATAAGTTAAAAGTATGTTTTCATCCGAATTTTGCTTACTGTGATCTTGACCTGACTTCAAATTTGATTCTGTGAAAAGCCACGTGTGCACAGAGAATTGTTGAACGATTCTTGATAAACTATTTGCATTGGTTTCAAGCATAGAGAACAAATGACAAAAAAATATAAAGAAGAGAAAACATACTTTCAAACCTTATTATAAAATTTGTTATAAATAAGAAAAATGTTCGTTTCGGCCACATACAGATACCGATTTTGATTTTGACTGTGCGTAAGCGTTCAACAAAGAATTCCACATGTTTCAAGTGCTTATATGCAAATAGACATTAAGCATGAAATGAGAAAATCATGATGTATTTTTGAGATATAATGTGCATTAAGCTCACATGTGGATACTAGATTTGGGTTAAATGCAGAGACCCAATCCAGGTCTAGATCTAAGGAAAATTGTAGAAGATGGATTCAGAGATGGTATTAGAATTTGGATTATGATTTGATATCCAAGATCTGAAATGGAAATAATGGATCTAGATCTATAAAAATAGATAAGACCTAAGACTTGGATATGATATCCAAACATGAAAATAAGTCTATGATATATGATATGAATAAGAAATATGAATAGAGATATAAAAATAGCATATAATGGACTACCTCGAGTTGGGCTAGGTGGATTGAAGTTGCATGGCATGGATTGGACTTGGGTAGTGTTCAGTTTTGAAAAACTTGTGCTCATAGGCTGGGTGCAAGCTCAACATAGATGCTGTCTTTGAAAAATTCAGTTTTCATGTTACATTAGGGTAGGCTAAGCCTGAGTTCAGACCTACTTGATCTATGAACTGTATATGAACAGCTAACTTAGGTTTACGTGGCTCTTATGTTAGGGCTAAAATAGAAGCGCATAAAGGGATGGACTTGAACTAAGGTTCTCAAATAAAAAAATCATAAACCAATGTATATGTGATTGATACCCTATATTTATGCAGAAGAATATGGCCCAAAAAAGAAATAACTGTTTTGCCCATGTGTGTATTTCTAGATTTTTAGAAGAATTTTCTCGATTTGACTGAACTAGCCTGTAGCTAGACTCTTAAAAAGGCTTTGTTATAATCTTGCTAAAAAATTCTTCTCGTATTGCTCTACAAATCAAAAACAAATTTTTACGAAGCTGCATGCGACACATTCATAAAGGAAAATTGTGGAAGCCATAAAAATCTATTTTTTATTAGGATTTTCACTGGTGGAGCTTGGAAAAGCTACTTACATGTATGGACATGCTGAAAGATTGAAAAAAGTCACTTGAATTTTGCAAAATTCAAGTTCAACAACATATTATATAGTGTAGCAAGTACAAGAAATGAGCTCCATGGCCTTCAAAACTGAATTGAACTCAAACCAGAAGAAATGAACTCAAGCTGTATTAAGGGAGTATGGATTTATGTATGACAAACATAATACCAACTTGATTTTAGCTTACTCTTCTAGGTTGAGCTCAAGTTCAGTTCAAACCCTTAATAGAACTGAACTGAACTCAAACTGAGATGAATGAACTCAAACCACACAAAAGAAAACTTGATTTAAATATGATAAACATTAGCTCAAACCCTTGAAAATAGGAGAGAGAAAGACCCAATAGCAATATGTAAGTTAGCATATAACTGAAACTTAGGGTGAGAGTCTCAAAATAAGTGAAATAAAACTTTCTAACCGTTAAAGTGAGCATGTTTTGAGATGGTTAAGCTAAAGATCACAGTTTTGAGTTCTGATGAGCTGATTTGAGCCATAGGGAAGCCGACTTTAGAAAGGGATAACCCTAATGAGCTGAACATAGCAATTCTTTGGGTAATGTAAAGTTAAGAAATTGTCTAACTGCTCAAATGTTAGACAACTTGTAGAAATTTGGTGAAAAATCCTACTTTTCAGATTTAGATGCTAGGAAGAAAGGGCAAAAAATGGTGGTTTTTAACTTGGACGACTTAGGTAGACTTGGTTTAGGTGTTCAACCCAGGTATAAAAAGTACTCATTTGGCTCATAAATGGCCCTTTATTCTTGAAATTTGGTATTTGAAAATCTTATGGTGAATGGTAAAATGGTCATTTAGACTTGCGAAATTTTTTCGCAACTGTATCCAATATATGAATTGTTCAAATGAAGATCTTTTGTCAAGTTTGAATAAAAAGGAAAATGTTGAAAATATTTGACTTGCGTTAAACGTTTAATATTATTTGCCTATTTATATTAATCCGGATCATAGTATTTGAATATTTGTTTGAATATTGTGCTTGAAATCGGTTTTTGAAATGAAAAGTGTGGGCAATTGGAGAGAAGAGGAGTCGAGCTGGTGCATCCATCGTTGAGGCGAAATTGGGGCCTAGGGTTTTGGAAAGTGTCAAAATCGTCCCCCCCTCCAAAGGGGAGATCCGGCTATGGAGATCGACAAGCCCAAAGAGGACGGGCAGCATCAGTTGATGAAGGGGCTCTAGAGTGGAAAGGGTCTGTAAATCGAAGGCTTCACCGATCCTTCTGATGAAGCTTCCAAGTTTTCACAATCCAATGACATCCCCCTTAAGGCTGAAGGATTCTCCCAAAAAGCTGGGCTTCGATCGGAGAGGGGAAAACAAGTATCCCAGACCCATATCAGAGTCTGCCGGCTGTGGAAACAAAGGAGGTTAATGGTACTCGTTGCTTGGTAATACCTTAGACGGCTTACTAGATAATGCTTCGGCTTTTCCAATGTACTGCTATAGTGGCGCTAGCAGGCGGACATGGTAAATCCTGACTTGACTACTCCTTTATTTTCGAATCCCTAAGTTGTGGAGCTTTGTCAAAGAACTTTGATTTTCTTCGATTGGTGAGGGGAACTTTCTAGTGCAAGTTGGGTCAGAAGAAGACCCAAAATCATTCTCCTGGCGGAGGCCTAGAAAGTTAGGGGCGATCAGTAGTGGCCAGGCAAAGAGCTCAAAGTTGAGGCCTCTCTTTTGAATTGTGGAACTCGAGAGTTTTGCTGATTTTGCAGGAATACTTGGCACAAGATTGGTTGGTTTAGACCAGTTCACCAGCCGAATGGTGTTCAATTTCGGATTTACTTTCAAATGAATATATGACTGGGTTCAAGTTCAAATTAAATTCTAAATAAATTTCCTACAATCTAATATCAATACGCTTTAAAAAATTAGTTTCTATTGTATTGTAATGCGGTTCAAATTCAGTTGCATATTTAAATGTCAGTTCAAAGGTGAATTTAGAAGTCAGATTCAAATCAGATTTACATTCTGACTTTAGAAATCGAGATTCAAATCTGGTGTACACTTTTCATCATTTGCATTCGAATACAAGTTTTGAGTCATATTATGATAAAGGGCACATCCAATTTGAATCTAGTTTGTTAACATCCCTAATGCAAGGTCTTGGTGTAGGAGAGTGGGACGTTTCCAATATTTTGTTACTCAACCTCTATGCTCTCCCAGACACGGGGCCCTTTGGGGCACGTGTCGATTAAGGGGCAGCTTCCGTGCCCTTCCCTTTTATAGGACGACTGTTAAGAGATATAACATGCGTCTAATATTTGAGCCCTAACATCCCTTCCGCAGTACTGGATGAATTATGGTGAGAGAGAGAGAGAGAGAGAGAGAGAGAAATGCGTTACAAAAATAGCGAACGTTTTACTGTTTCCCTCTCTTAGACTGATTTAAGATGCATGGCAAACTTCTTGGATATCCTTTAAAAAGATACTTGAAATTTGAAATGCTATCCAAAAATAGAACTACAATTTTTTTATTAGTTGAATATCACATATAATTTATTAATATTATTAGGAAAATGAGCCTTTTTTAATGTATACCAATGTAGTCTGAATATAGACAAATATTCATAAATAGAGCTGGACAGATGCAAAGAAGCTGATCACGTGGAGCATATTTGGGCCCAACACAAACTTCTGTGTTCGTGGTTTCGTTCCGGAAGAATGGTGCCCCTCACGTGCTTTGGTATGGGTGATATTGCCGTTAATTAAAAAAAAAAGTAGTTTAGTAATTTTCTAAAATACAAGCTTTCCCCTTCCCCTTTTTGTGCGCTGTTAAGAGAATAATCAACTGGCTTTCAAATCCATAGATATAATGTAGATATGATGTGATATAGAATCCTTTCCTATAAAGATTCTTATTTTACTTCTTTCTATTAAGAAAAAAGTCGGATTTAAGATAGGAAAAGGAAGAAAAAGTCAGATCTTAAATACACAGTTCTCAAATCTAGAGAATCTCAAAACGGAGGCTATCAAATGCTCTCTACGGGGAGAGTCTCATTTTTTAGGCACCTTGCCGTTCTGGTAATGGCGAATATGCAATAATGCAAATATAACCTTCTCCAAAACAAGCGGAGGGGGAAATAATGAAGACGGGAGCGGGTAACTATCCCAAGTCAGCATTTTGTAACTATCATAAGTTTTTTATCCATCAAGTCATGAGCTTGTGATGGTTCAGTTGGATTGACAGGCTATATAGAGCATTTTGATACTGAATCAAAATTGAAAGCTAAAGTCGTCTTTAACAGTATTGCCAAAATCTTTAGGCCTCTTTTGAAAATTTTCCTCTGTGTCCGTTGAGTTAATGCCAAAATCTGGCTATGTTAGTTAAAATCATTGCCCAAAAATATTGGTGTCTTGCTATGTTTGTTGAATTATTGCCAAAATCTTTAGGTTCGTTTTAGAAATTTTCCTCTGCCCATACAATGGAATAGCAAAACGGACATTAGTCCTTTCGTTAGTAATTAAAAAAAAAAAAAAGTTATCATGACACTATTGGTCCCACTTTTCTATAAAAGAAGTGAACAGCAGGACCCAAGGACAACCACTTGCTTGATAATGTAATACAAAAGTGGCATGAGGAACCAGTCCCTCTCAAATTATTGAGTGTCCCCCATGCACTTTACTTTACAACCCCATCTTTGGCCCCACATACTGAAGATGACATAACAACTTTTATGTTCCTAAAAGCAAGACGGCAAAAGTATAAAAAAAGGGGTGGGGGGTCGGAAGGAATTGCAAAAATTTCTTAGATAATGCATAATGCGACATTACCTACTAGCTAGTTAATTAATTAGATGTAGTGGGCTGGTAAGACGCATGTGAGGTCATCCACCTCCATCGCCATTTCAAGCCTCCTTTTTGGGGGCTCTTTGAGAAACGAAATGTTAAAGAGTCCTCATATTCTTTTAGTGAAGGAGCGGTACCATCCAACAAAAACTTTTCTTATATGCACCTGTTCAAAAACTTTTTGAGTGTCGTTTTTGTTGAGGCAACACCAAAGGGTAAATAATTATGTGCAACCAACTTCTTCGTGGGCCTCCGTGCGACTATTGCTTTGTTCCAATATATATCTCCATGTCCATTACTACAGCTTACAAAATCTAATTACAATGCGTTTTCTTTGTTCCCAGCAATATAAAACTTAAGCTTTTATACTAAAAAAATTGTGCACAAACGCTAAATAGCAAACTGAACATCTTACTAGGGTATATATAAATATATATATATATATATATATATATATATTGCTTTGTTCCAATATATCTCCATGTCCATTACTAGAGCTTACAATATCTAATTACATGTCAATGAGTTTTCTTTGTTTCCTGCAATGTAACACATAAACATTTAACTTATAAAAAAATTACGCACAAATGCTAAATAGCATACTGAACATCTTATTAGGGATGATATATATATATATATATATATATATATATATATCAATGTATCTCCATGTCATTATTAGAGCTTACAAAATCTAATTACATGTCAAAATGTTATGAGTTTTAATTGTTTCCTAAAATGTAAAAAGCCCGTGTGATAAAAAATGAATTGGATGGATTGCTGTAAGAGGCCAAAGGATATTTCCGTCCAAACCCGGACGGAGAAATCCACAAAGCAAGTTTTTACATAAAGATAGTTTTTGCAAATATATTAAACTAATTATATTTTGTCTAAACTATTTTTTAGCAAAAATGAAATATCCTGGTTTTTGTCGTTGATCTGGAATTTACGAATTTCTACATATGCACATAATTGTCTGGAATTTATGAATTTCTAGATACGCACATGCATATACAGACATATGGAGATATTGCTCATCAGTGAACTTCCTTTTCCTCAAATAGAAGCGGAGTAACTTGTGAGGTTGGTCCCACTTTCAACTTTCTTATTACGTAGATAAATAATTTTTGCTTTTTGAAGAGCTATCACCAATCACTTACATTCCTAACTTGACCGCTTGGTTGCTTTAGAAAAAAGGTTTCATAATAGTGTGCCGTGAAGAAAAGGAAAATGAAGACAAAAGATGTACATTAATTATTCACATGCGTCACACTGTAATCGCTGGGTCGCTCTCGCAGACACATATATGAGACAAATAACGACAACGTGGCGAGTGCTTGCAAAGCTGTTGGTAAGGGGCTGGAAAGAGTAGGCATAGCAAACTAAGTTGATTATTTGCGGGCGAGGGCTGCGGTCACTTAGCTTCGTTAAATGAGCTCCAAGCATTCAAGCTTGAAAAAGGCCCAGACACAGGGTGTATGCATAACTGCCCTTCACTGACGCCAAAGAAAAAAAAAAAGCCATCAGCAGTATAGGGGGCAAAGCTCCATAAAATTGCACTTTAAAAATACCACAACTAAAAAGGCATAGCACTGGTGCAAACAAAGTTTCAAAAACTATATATAAAGGTCAAAGAAGGTAGGGGTGGTAGTGTAGCGACAAAGAAGTGCATGACCATGATAAGATTTTGTTGGGGTCCACTATAAATCACAAAGGGCATGGTGCTCCTCTTGGTTCAACGGTTTCCAGCCCTGTCATCCAAAATCTACATCATTTGTTGGACAAGCCCAACCTCCCATTGGACGAGAATTCTAAGATTCCATCTTCTGTGAAAGTCGGATTTAGGGAGTTGTTTCTTAATTTCAAGGAGGGTCTGAAATGCATCTTCTTGTTAGAGGGTCTACACAGCCGCAGAAAGCTTTGGTTCATCGTTCCATTGATTGCTGGACCTCCGTCGCACCCTAGTATACTAGTAGGACCCAGGTCCTAAACTGCATGAGCTACTGAGCTCCTCTCTCTCTTCTCTTCTCTTCTCTTCTCCCTCTTTATGTGTGTGTGTGTGTGTTTGTGAGAGAGAGAGAGTGTGTATGTGCGTTATATGCATATAAGTTTGGTGCAAGATTATTAATTAGTAGTTTAGGATAACAAAACAAAGAGCAAAAGATTAAACCAAATGACTCAGATAACGACATTGCCAAACCATGTGCTGGAGGAGCTGGTCCCAGGAACATATTATATGGCAGGGAACTTCTCCCCACTCCCATTTTCATTCCTTTTCCATCCCACTTACCTGTGATATGCTAGAGCCTATTATTGCAGACCCATGCTCTATAGAAGCAACTGCAGTTTTTGCTCTCTCTCTCTCTCCCCGCCTTTTTCATTCTATGGTCGAGGGCAAATGTGAAATAGATGCTTTTCCCTTTAGCTTCTTCTAGAAACCCAATACAGTTTGAAGGAAACTAAAAAAAAAAAAAAAGAAAAACAAAAGTAGGAAAGGAATCGGATGCCTGCTTTCCACCTTTTTGGTTTGGCGCTACAAGGTGATTATCGGGAACGTGGAAGCCAGCAGAGGTGCTCACTTATGAATACAGAAGACCATAAGCATAATTCGTATCTCTTCTCTCCCAAACTTGGCCCAAAAGATCAATCCCATCGCCCATGAAAACTGATTTCGTGGGGATTGGAGATTTTGCCTTTTTGGAGCTGGAATGGCTCAAAAAAATGGAAAAAAGAAGCAATATTTATGGGACGTTAAAACTAACAGAGGGACCAGAAAGGAAGAGAGTGACCACTCAATGAAGTGACTAAGTCTCTTGCATTGATGTAGCAAGAGTATTTCATAGTGTATTTATAGTGTTACAAGGCTGGAGCCATATGGTAACAGCTCAACGTTACAAGGCTGATGATTATGGTAACAACAATAAAGGCTGATCAATATGGCAGTTGCTAGGCTGGAGACGTGTGGTAACAGTCCAGCGTTACAAGGCTGGAATCAACATAGTAAGGAGAAATTGAAATTTGAAAAGTCTTTCCTTAGTAGAGTCAAGCCTTCACCCGATAATCTTTTCTTGCAATGTTGGTGCCGTTGATTTCTTCTTCTTAACATTTCTTTCCTTAACATGCTCCCTCAAGCTGAACGTTGGTTCAACCACGTTAAGCTTGTCTCGAAATATGTTGAACGAACTAGTGCTAAGAGCTTTCGTCATTCCATCAGCCAATTGTTTAGCAGAGCATATGAATCTAACTTGAATATTTCCTTGTTTGACGTGTTCTCGAACAAAGTGAAAATCCACTCCCACATGTTTAGTTCGAGCATGAAAAATTGGATTAGCTGCGAGATATAATGCTCCAATGTTGTCACACCAAAGAATGGGTGAAGATGAGAAATTTATTCCCAATTCTTTGAGAAGTGACTTTAACCGAAGAAGTTCAGCAGCAGCACACGCCAAGGATTTGTATTCAGCTTCAGTCCTAGATCGGGCTACAGTTCTTTGTTTCCTAGATGCCCAAGATATAATATTGTCTCCTAAAAATACAAGAAACCTCCTATAGATTTTCTATCTTCTGGACTTCCTGCCCAATCAGCATCTGCAAGCACACACAGTTGCAATGCTGATGATGCTTTGAGGTGTAATGCATAATGACTGGTTCCACTCAAATATCACAGGATTCGTTTAACCATTACCCAATGATTCATCGTAGGAGAATGCATGAATTGGCAAGCTTGATTGACAGCAAATGCTATGTCTGGTCAAGTGAGGGTGGCGTGTTGTAATGCCCCCACCACACTTCGATAGAGTGAAGGATTATCAAAGGGTGTCTGAGATGACTCATAGCCTTTATTAGTGCTCATCAGTGAAACAGTAGGCTTTGCCATGACCATATTAGCTCGTTTGATGATACTTTTGATATAAGATTGTTGACATAGATACAATGATTGAGCTGTTTGTGTGACTTTGATCCCAAGAAAATAGGATAGGAGTCCAAGATCTTTCATTGAAAATGTATCCTGTAGTTGATGAATAACCCAATCAGCCAAAGTTGGGGATGAACTAGTAATGATTATATCGTCAACATAAACAAGCACATAAAGTTTGTCATTGCCTTTGGAATAGATAAATAGTGACGCATCAGATTGTGAGATGAAGAAACCAAGTTGTTGAAGATGACAACTGAGCCAATGGTACCAAGCTTGAGGGAGATTGTTTGAGGCCATAAATGGCTTTTTCCAGTTTGCATACATAAGTAGGATGTTCTTGACCTTCAAACCCTTCTGGTTGAGTCATATAGACATCTTCATCAAGATAGCCATTAAGAAAGGCATTGTCAAAATCAAGTTGTCGAAGTGGCCACCCATATTGCACGGCTAAGGAAAGCAAAACCCTAATAGTAGTGGGTTTTACTGTCGGGCTGAACGTTTCTGAGTAATTGATACCTTCCTCTTGTAAGAAACTACGAGCAACAAGCCCTGTCTTATGTCTAGCTATGGTCCCATCAATGTTGCGCTTAATTTTGTACACCCATTTTGAGCTAATGACGTGAAGGCCAGGACGCCGGGGGATGAGACGCCACGTTTTGTTGTTTTTGAGTGCATCGCTCTCATATTTCATTGCTTGTTGCCACTCACTATGCTTGATTGCTTCTTTAAAGGAGTTTGGTTCCGTCTGATCTAACATAGCACAAAATGTTTTTGGTACCAACGAACCTGTCATCGACCTTGTGACCATAGAGTGAGTGTGATGTGAAGGTCAAGTGATAGATGAATTTTCAACAAGCTCTTGTATGGTTTCATGTTCAACTTCCTGTGTAATTCCTTGTCCAGCAATCTCTTGTATGGATGAATGAGAATCGGTACAATGTGTAACAAGAGGTGATAAGGATCTTGGTTGCTGCTGTATTGGCCTATTTACAACATGATCTTGTGAAATGGACATGTCATGACAATCACTAAGAGAAGCTGAAAAATTGACGTCATGTGGCAAGGAAGAACTTTGAGATGGTAATGAAACATGATTGACTAATGAAAGAATATTATCTTGATATGCTGTCTCAACTAAAGGAGGACCCGTGTCTTGAGAGGTGCTATGCTCAAGATTAACAATCATCCCTTGATCAAGTTGAACATTGGGCATCCATTGTGAAGAATCAAAAGATGTCGATGACTACCCTTTATACACACTTTCATCAAAAACCACATGCCGAGAAATAAGAGTTCTTTGAAGTGTGGCATCATAACAAATATACCCTTTATGCCTGCTTGCATAGCCAAGAAAAATTCATCGTGTGGTCTTCTGTTGGAATTTGGTGTTGTTAGATAAAGAGAGCAGTGGATAACATATGGATCCAAAAACTCGTAGATGATTATAATCTGGTACCTTGTCATACAACAACTGAAAGTGAGTCTTTCGTTTAAGCTTGAGAGTCGGGAGCCGATTAATAATGTATACTGCAGTCCTGAAAGATTCAACCCAAAATTTGTGGTCGAGACCAGCATCATGCAACATACTCAAACCAGTTTCCACAACATGTTTATTTTTCCTTTCAACTATACCATTTTGTTCAGGCGTATAAGGACATGAAAATTGATGAAGAATTCCATGTTCTTCACAAAATGATTCTAGCGCCTTGTTGCAAAATTTGCCGCCATTGTCAGATTGAATAGTGGCAATATTTGAGTTAAGTTGTTTTTCCACCAAAACTTTAAAAGTGCAAAAGCAATCAACCACTTCAGATTTTGTCCGTAGAGGAAATAACTATAAGTAGCGAGAAAAATTATCAACTATCAAAATGAAGTATTTAAAACCGTCCTTAGAGAACACGAGATCCGGTCCCCAAATGTCCATATGTAATACTTCAAGAACTCGAGAAGCATGAAAATCAGAAGAAGAAAATGACTGTTTATGCATTTTGCCAATAAAACAAGATTCACAAACATCTCTTCCAGATGAAGAGTATATTGAAATTAAACAACTAGAATTTAAAAGATTCACAATCCTTTTATTTGCATGTCCTAATCGGCGGTGTCATAGCTCATACGAGGTTGCATCGTTGTGACGTGAAAACCAACTGCTGAAGACTGCTCATTCTTGAATCTCGCCAGCTCTCTTAAGCGTAATGGGTTAAAGTCCATTACGCTTCTTTGGTCCCCGAAGAAGAATCTTGCTTGTTCGCCGATCCTTGATCACAAAATCATATGGTGAGAACTCAAAAATACAGCCATTGTCAGTAGTAAAATTTCCGACCGATAATAGATTATGAGCAATAGTAGGAACATGAAGAGTATTCTTGAGTTGAAAAAAATTTCCACCAACATTGACTAATAGATCACCAGTTTGCTTAATAGAAAGGCAAGAACCATTACCAATCATGACGTTCTCTGGTCCCTCTTGAAGAGCTTTGTTGTGCAACATATCATCACTTGCTACAATATGTTTGATATCATCGGTATCCGCATACCAATATTCATTTATTGAATCTTGCAGACTCATGGTGGAGTAGGCTTGAGGAATGTCATGGCACGTTCTAGCCAAGTGCCCTTTTCATCCACAATATTGGCAAATAATTGGGTGACATTGATATTGTTGATTGGCAGCACGTTCATCCATTCGTTGTTGGGACTAATGTCTGCGCCCTTGAAAAAAATTTCCATGGCCACCTTAATTCCTTCCTCATCGGCCATGGAAAAACCCTCGGCCTTGACGTTGCTCGTGAAAGGCGCTGAACGCAGTTTGGTTAACAACCTGCGATGCTGGCTGAACAAATTCAATTGGATTTATCGAAGTCAACTTAAGTAAGGCAAGCCATTTTTCTTGATTCATGAGAAGATCAAACAGTTTAGAAAATGATATTTTTGACGATGATGGACCAGTAAGCAAGGTTATGAAACTTTCATATTCTGACGACAGCCCATTAAGAGTGATTTGAACTAGGCCTTGATCATAAATATCTTGACCAGCAGTGGATAAAGCATCCGAAAGAAACTTGATTTTATCTAAATAAACATGCATAGACATACTTCCCTTCTTGAGAAGAAGCAACTCCATATGCAGCAACATGATCCTCAGAGGAGACTGAGAACCATAAAAGAGGGATGAGAAAGGAAGAGAGTGGCGACTAAAAGTAGGACAAGAAAGTAAGAGAGTGGCGACTCAATAAAGTGACTAAGTCTCTTGCATTGACGTAGCAAGAGTATTTCATAGTGTATTTATAGTGTTACAAGGCTGGAGCCATATGGTAACAGCTCAACGTTACAAGGCTGATCAATATGGCACTTGCAAGGCTGGAGACGTGTGGTAACAGTCCAGCGTTACAAGGCTGGAATCAACATGGTAAGGAGAAACTGAAATTTGAAAAGTCTTTCCTTAGTAGAGTCAAGCCTTCACCCGATAATCTTTTCTTGCTATGTTGGTGCCGTTGATTTCTTCTTCTAAACATTTCTTTCCTTAACAAAAACTGAGTAATTAAAAACCTTAGAAAACTGTTGTTACAAGGTTTTAGCAAATGGTCACTATTGTGTGTATATATGTGTCGGTAAGTACCAGATTGATTAAGGGACAAAAACTAAAACTATTAAAATTAATTATTAATTTTTTTTGGAGTCTAACCTTATAGATATTGTCTTCAGAGTAATTTAGTCAGACACATGCATTAAGATAGTCATGTTTTCACTTTAATAATATTTTCCAATAACAAAAAATCAACGGCTCTTGTAACATCAAAATCTTGATTATAAAAAATCAACTTGAAACTAAAACATTAAATTAATGTTTATAAACACATTAGGATATTCCCTTCTTGTTTAAGATACTTTTCAACACAAATTTAACATGTTAGGTTTTGTCTCTTATCCAAGTAGTCTGATATTTACCAATTACTTATGTATATCATATAAAGTAGAAGTATTGTTTTTAGTGCTCCAAATTTTAAGAGGGTTTAACATTTATCTTTCTGTACATTGAATATCTTCAAAAGAAAAGCTTGACTTAACACAAAAGAAGGTAGTAAGCTATAAATTCTTTGTTAGTCATGTTCTTGCTGGGATGTTTGATGTTGATGTGGTGTTATTCTTGGCATTCTTGATTGTAATTCTTCCTTTTTTTTTGTTTTCTTCTTCTTATCTATAGGCGGCAGCATGTTGATTATGCTCAGTTATGTGGTAATGAAAACGATGTTGGCTCTTAATTTTCAATGGTTCTATTGTTTTCCTTCTTCCGTTATCCTTAGTTTCATTATTCACTTCTTATGAATCTAATTCAGTTTTTACCCAACTCTATATTCTTATTGTCCCTTTTTTCTATTCAAATTTTTAAGTTGGCTTTGGTTAGTACGCTTGTTTGAAGAAAGAAGCTAAAATGTAAATAAGAGAAGTGATAAAGTGTTTTAAGATTTTAAGAATCTATGTTGTGAGTGCAAGCTGAAACATTTGCTGTTGTAAGTTGACATGAACAATCTTGAAATTATCTAATATCAAGACGTCAAGACCTGTACCTAGGCTTGTTTTTATTTTTCCAATTCTCTTATAGCATCTAGAGTATAATATCTCAGTGCAGATGTTTTACGTGCTCAAGAAAGCAATGTTTTCATTAACCTTCTTCAAGTATTCCAATGGAACAACTTACTAAAGATTTTCTGTTTACGGCAATCAACAGATAGTAGAGAAGGTCTGGAAGACCAGGATGGTTAGTATTGCTCACCAAGGTGGCCTCACTGCTTGAAGTGCTCTCGGCATTAGACATCAATCTTGCAAAGATGGATTGCAAGGATGTTTAAGATGACCAATGATAAATAACATCAACATAACATTTATATATACAATACCAAGTTATATTTTCGTAATAAAATCTAGCGAATCAATTTTCATTAACAAATGTGTTTTAGATGATTGATGATTTATAAAATCAACATAACATTAACATAGATAGTACCAAGTTATAAATTCATAGTCAAATCTAGCAAATCAATTTTCATTAAGAAATGTGCTTAAGATGATATGATGAATAACATCAATATAACAATTACACAGACAATATCAAGTTATATGCTCATAATCAATCAACCGAATCGATTTTCATTAGAGAATGTGTTTAAGTCGATCAACGAAGAATAACATCAACATAACAATTACATAGGTAATACCAATTTATATGTTTGTAAGTCAATCAATTGTATTAATCTGCATTAACAAATGTATTTAAGATGATCGATAAGAATAATATCAACTTGACATTTATGTAGACTATACCGAGTTATATGTTTGTAATTAAATATATCGAATCAATCTTTATTAATAATGTATTTAAGACGATTGGTGATATGTATTTAAGATCAACATAGCACTTACATAGACAATACAAACTTATATGTTCATAATTAAATTAATCGAACAAATCTTGTTTTTAACAAATGTGTTTAAGATGCTCGATAGGTAAACAACAACACCATAACATTTTCATCAATAAAATCTATCTTCATTTAAGAACGTGTTCATGATGATTGATGATAAATAACATCAACATAACATCTACATAGACAAAACCAAGCTATAAATTTGTAATCTAATCAGTCTAATCAATCTTCATTTACAAATGTGTATAAGACAATCAAAGATAGATAACATTAACATAACATTGAAGCAGACAATGCCAAGTCATATGTACGTAATAAAATCAATCGAATCAATCTTCATTAACAAACATATGTAAGACCATCAAAGATAAATTACATAAACATAATATTTATGTAGAGAATACCAAATTATATATCCGTAATCATCTGAATCTAGATTGATCTTAATTAACCATAGGGTTTAAGATGATCAATGATAAACAACATCAACATAATATTTACGTAGACCATAACACTAACGAATGCATTTAAAACAATCAATGACAAATAATATTGGCATAACTATAGCGTAAACAATGCCAAGTTACATTTTGGTTGTCAAATTAATCGAACCAATGTTCATTGATGAATGTGTTTAATCTAATCGGTGATGAATAACATCAATATAACATTTATATAGACAATACCAAGTTATATGTTCATAATTAGATGAATCAAACCAATTTACATTAACAAATGTATTTAGCATGATTAATGATAATTAACATCGACATAACAATTAGGTAGAGAAATCCAGGTTATATGTTCCTAATCTAATCAATCAAATCAATCATTATTAACAAGTGTATCTTAGTTGATTGATGACAAATGACATCAACATAACATTTATGTAGACTATACTAAGTTATATTTTCATAATCCAATCAATAGAATCAATTTTTATTAACAAATTTGTTTAAGATGGTCAATGATAACTAACAAAAACATAGCAATTACATAGACAATAAGAAGTCATATGTTCGTAATCATATCAATCTTTTTTAACAAATATCTTTAACACAATCGATGATAAGCGACATCAACATAACATTTATGTATACAAAACCTTGTTATATGTTTGTAATCAAATCAATCTTCATTAACGAATATGTTTAGGACAACCAATGGTTAATAACATCAACATAACATTAATACATACAATACCAAGCTATAGGTTTGTAATCAAATTAATCGAATCAATTTTTATGAACAAAAGCATTTAAAATGATCGATGATAAATAACATCAACATAACATTTACGTCAACAATACCAAGTTTTATGTCTATAATCAAATCAATCAAGTCAATTTTCAAGAATGAATGTGCTTAAATTGTTCAATGATACATAAACATAATCTTTACGTAGTCAACAACAAGTTATGTGTTCCAACCTACCTTCATTATCAAATAATTTCAAGACAATCGATGCTTATGGACCTCAACAATACAATTACATAGACAATACCTATTTCTATGATCGTAATCAAATCAATTGAACCACCCTTCATTAACGAATGTGTTTAGGCCGAGCAATGATATAAACATCCACATTATATTTACGTAAATAATACCATGTCATATGTTCATAACCAAATGAATCAAAACAATCTTCAATAATGAATGTGTTGTAGATGTTAAGCAATACCATTAGTAATCAAATAATTTGAACTAATCTTCATTAACGGATATATTTAAAATGATCGATAATGAATAATATGAACACAACAATTTCATATACAATATAAAGTTATATGCTCAAAATCAAATTGATCGAATCAATTTTTATTACTGAATGTTTCAAGGGCGATCAATGATTAATAACATCAATGTGACAATTACATAGACAATTCGATGTTATATGCTGGTAGTTCAATCATTCGAATTAATGTGTAATTAACAAATATGTGTAAGATAATGTGATTAGCAAAGGTATTTAAGGCAAGCGATGGTAAATAACATCTGCATAAAATTTATGTAGATCAATGTTGAGTTCTATATTTGTCATCAAATCTAGCAAATCAATATTAATTAAGGAATGTGTTTAAGATTATGTGATAAATAATGCCAACATGAAAATTACATAGACACTACCAAGTTGTATGTTCGTAATAAAGTCAATCGAATCAATCTTCATTAACAAATATATTCAAGATGATCGATGATTATTAACATCAACATAATAATTAATTAGACAATGTTAACTTATATGTTTGTAATTCAATCAATTGAATCAATTTGCATTGACAAATGTGTTTAAGACAATCAATGATGAGTAGCATCAACATAACATTTATGTAGACAATATCAAATCATGTGCTCGTAATTAAATCAATCATAATTAATGAATGTATTTAAGATGATCGATGATAAATAAATCAACATAACATTTATGTGTACAATTCCTTGTTATATGTTCATAATCGAATCAATCTTCGATAATAAATGTGTTGAAGATAATCAATTATAACTAGATAAATTTGACATTTACATAGAATATGTTTGTTCATATGTTATTAACAAATGTGTTTAAAATGCTCGGTGATAAATAAGATCAATGTAACATTTACATAGAAAATAGCAAATTATATATTTGTAATCGAATCAATCTTCATTAATGAATGTGTTTTAAACGATCCATGGTAAATAACATCAACATAACATTTAAGTAGATAAAATCAAGTTGTATGTTGTTAATCAAATCAATCGAATCAATATCCATTAGCAATTGTATTTAATTGTGTTTAAGATGATCGATGATAAATAACAACAATGTAACATTTACGTAAACAATACTAAGTTATTTGTTCACAATCAAAATCAATTGAATAAATCTTCATTAATAAATGTGTTTAAGACGATTGATGATGAATAACATCAACATGATATTTATGCAGGTAATACCAAGTTAATGAATAACATCAACCAACTTAATCTTCATTAACAAATGCCTTTAAGATGATAAATAATGAATAACATCAACATAACAATTACGTAAACAATACCAAGCTGTATGTTTGTAATCAAATCAATCTTCAACAACAAATGTGTTTAAGGCGATCAATGATGAATATCATCAACAAAAGTATTACGTAAATCATACCAAGTTATGTATTTGTAATCAAATCAATCGAAACATCCTTCATTAACAAATGTGTTGAAGATGACTAATGATGAATAACATATGCATAACTCCATAGACTATTCCAAATTATATGTTGGTGATGCAATCAATTAAATCAATCTGCATTAAGGAATATGTCGAAGTCATTCGATGATGAATAATATAAAGATAACATTTACATAGATGATACCAAGTTATCATATTAATAATGAATCAATCTTCGTTAATGAATGTGTTTGAGTCAATTAATGATAAATAACATCAACACAACATTCACGTAGACAATACCAAATTATATATTCGTAATCAAATCTAGTGAATTCCAAGGCCTTCTATCATGGCACTCACCCAGGTGATCTCAATGGCAGTTTGAGCCATGCGTCAGTACTCTAACTCTACATTAGACCGAACCACAACAACTTGCTTTTTACTTCTCCAAGAGACTTAAGTTATCTCCAACAAAGATACAAAATTCGGTAGTGGACTTTCTATCATCAATAGAACCTGTATAATCTGCATGAAAATGAGCCTCTATCTGGAGTGATGAACTTCTTCTAAATAATAGGCCATTTTCAGGGAAACCTTCTAGAAATTTCAATAGTAGCATAGTTGCATCCAAATGGCCTTTTCTGGGCTTATCCATAAACTGGCCAGGTTTCCCACAACAAAGGATATATTAGGCCGAGTGATGGTTACATATTGTACCTTTCCAATCAGTGACCGATATGATTTGCAATCAGTAGGTTTAGATTTATCATCACATAAGTGAATACGAGAATTCATATGAATAGATGCCAGTTTAGTTCCAAACCCATAACTATTTCTTGTAGCAAATCAAGAACATATTTTTATAAGATATAATTATCAAGTGGGTATAGTTTCAAAGCTAGTTGGATTTCCCTCATGGCATTTTTATAAGATATAATTATCAATTGGGTATAGTTTCAAAGCTAGTTGGACTTCTCTCATGGCAATATATTAGAAGGGCGTTTGGTAGCATCAGATTTGAGATCCGTAAGATTTGATGTAAGACCCACGAATTTCTTTTGTTTCCATAAACAATTGAAACGTTAGTTTGGGGAGGAACTATAAACGGCAGATTTAAATGATTGTTACATAAAATGGAAACTGTCAATTAAATCATAGAGGGAGCAGTTATGGAAAGAAATAAAGGGGAAAGAAAAACTGACGAGCTATTCCTTTCCATGAGAGAGGTTGAACAAATAATCATTCCCTCTTTGCTGCAGCCATCGACGAGAGAGAGAGAGAGAGACGTCCTCAATTTTGCCCTCTTTCTAGTTGAGATTGAAGTGGGTGGCTGCTGGAAAAGAATTAGAAGATCAAGAAAAGGGGCTGCGAAAGAGGAACAAGAAGGTTGTGATGGACTTTGATTTTACAGCAACAAGGGTTGGGAGAGAGAGAGAGAGAGAGAGACGTCCTCAATTTTGCCCTCTTTCTAGTTGAGATTGAAGTGGGTGGCTGCTGGAAAAGAATTAGAAGATCAAGAAAAGGGGCTGCGAAAGAGGAACAAGAAGGTTGTGATGGACTTTGATTTTTACAGGTATGGCGAATATTCAGTTGTGAATCGATCATGAAGCCCTTGTATTTTTGACTGCTTATATATATATATATATATATATATATATATATATATATATATATATATATATATATATATATATATATGTTTGCATGATATAATGATGGATCTATGTGTCTACACGCCTAAATATGAATCCATACAAGAATGGCTGTATGCTGGAATGGGAATACCGTGCCCTTAGTTTTAGTTCTCTCTGATTTCAAAGAAAAAGAAAATGAAGCATGCGAGGTATGAAGGGTGAAGCATGTTAGTCTTTGTTGGGTTTTGAACCTCTCGGATGTTTGTATTATGTTGCTTCTCCTTGTTCTTATTTTTTTTATTCCATTCGTGAGAAACCGAGACTAGAGTCAACACTAGAACAGAGCATGCATAGCTGAAATAAGGGGTGCGTTAAGGAATTAGAACCAACGACAGAAAAAAAAAATTGTATATCAACCCTCATAGAGGGTCTGGCCAAAGAGCGTGCGATACAAACCTGAAGTGGAAAGACTCGGTTGTCTTCCCGAACCTGCTATGATACTAAACAGAAAAAAAGGGAGCAATCCAGAACATCGTCGACAGAGGGCATGACCTGCTCAGCTCGACGTGCAGCAAGTGTAGACCGAAGAGCAAAATCAGTCGCTCGACCGACTGAAAGAAAAAGTCGTCTCTTCCATGATAGTAGCAGAGGCGATTTGGGGGAAAATGAAGAACCCCGCTTTGGAGATGCAGGCTTCCTCCTGTCACTCTTCCTTGCTGTCGGTTCATCCTCATCGTAAAGAAAGTAGCAGCCGGGAGAGACGCACCTGGTTGAGAGGTCGTCTTCCTCACGGTGGCAGTGCTGAAAAATGGGAGCAGCAGAGGAGGCGGCAGCGGCTGCGAGCGTTGGTCGGTCGGTTGGTGGTCGTGACAGTGTGAGATCCTAACGCGGGGAGAGGAAGACCAAACCTCTCTCTCTGGTTCTGGTTTTGATGATCGATGGAAGCCACCATCGTGCGAAACCAGAAGAAGAGGGAGGTGCTCCCATGAGGAGAGAGAAAGACCAGCGAGAAATGAAAAGAGGGCTAGGGCTCGATCGGTTTTATATCAAAAATCAAAAATTTCAACAATGGTCCACCTTATTAACAAAGTTCTCGAAAAAGCTGTTATACTTTTCAGAAATTCATGCCGCCACGTTTTTGCTTAAAACAGTTTCAAAAAGGAGCTTGCAAAAGTTGTTTTCAGCAAAAACTGGATACTTCATGCGAAATAGCAAAATAGTACCCTCCGACTTTTTAAATTTGCAAAAGGGGGGTTTTTATACATTTGTTGGCAATTTCAGTGGAAAAATGAAATGTTATGTTTTATTGCTCCTTGATGCCCTTAGTTTGGTTTAAAATTTAAAACAAAGGGTTCTGAAAATAAAGTCGAAAATTAGGAGAGGAAAGTCACATTTCGTGACTTTAAAAATGTAAATCTCTTGCTTCTGAATGATTATTATTTGAGATTTTTGGACGTGATATTCCTTGTGTTGTTTCCTGGTTGTTCTACTTTGCTTTGTTTGGGTGGTTGATGAATATACTTGGTTCGTATATTCCAGATGTTGTCCCCACTCCCTAGAAATTGAAAATGGCTTATTGCTTCTGTTTGGGAAACGGAGCCTGAGGGTGGTTTCTGTGAGAGGTAATAGACGATGTCTAGTGATGATAAACCCTCACATTCGAATTTCGAAGGCGAAACATGGACTATTCATTGGTATATGCAAGTGCGAGCTTGTGTTTTTGCCCAGTGTTTCGTTTCGTCCCGGGAGGTAGTGGTGGGTGTTAACTCACTGTTGTCGCACACTCCTTTGTCTGCACTGGAGAGCCCACAGGGTATTGGGCGGCACAAGGGCCTAGGATTTTGCTGTTTTTGTTGGAGAGAAAGGTGTCTCCTGGTCCCTCACCCCGGGTGCCTAGAGGGGCCAGTCTACCACTTCGAGTAAAACCAGTGGTTGGACCCTGCTACTGCAACGACGATCTGGGATATCTCAGGAGGCTTCACTGCAGGTTACCCTCAATCTATTGGATCGCTTGGTGAAGATATGTTCTGTTCTACCTGTGAATTGTGCCCACGGGGTTTTCTGTTGTTGTTCGGTACGATGACCATACCCATTGTAATGATAGGCCACGGTTGGAAGTCTACGAATATTTAGAGGTTGTGCACACCTTGTTTTTTATAATGGGACGTAATTCTAATAAATTTGATGACTTATGGCGGTTGACTATAGGGTCTCATACGTGTTTGTTTGACGAAATCAAATATTACTTTGTTAGGACATGTTCCATTCATGGCTGGATTTTCCCATACTCAGAGGAATTATGACCCTTCTTTCTATCTCTACTGGTAGTTCTTGAGAGATTTTGGCTCATAGAGTGACGACCACAGTCTTGTGATGGACTGGCATTGGTAGTCTAGACACCGCGTCGGTTTTGGGCTTAGTGGTTATTTTAGTTGTTTGGGTCCAAGTGTTTTACTTTTAATACAGTGTATTTGATTTGGTTTTGGTCATGACTCAATGTTACTTCCGCTATTATTTATAAAAAAAAATGGTGTCAAAACTTGGGTCGTGACATTTGAGAATAGTGGATTTAATACTGGACCCTCCTCCATCTGATCTTGAATCTGGCATTTTCTTAATGAAAAGAAACAAACTAAAGATCTTAAGTGTCGATCTTATGTCTCATCTGAAATCCTTACTTCGATGAACCATGGAAATTTTCATGGATCTTTTACCATATCAAAGAAAGCATGTCATGTCAAATCCACATCAGATTCATGAATTCCAAATCAGGAGTAATCAAATGTCCTAGTGGTTAGATGAAATAAGATTGGAATGAATGTAGAAAATAAACAAGATCCTCAAACTACACACAACACATTTGCAACCCTTGGTCTACTCATGGTCACCTGCTAATCCTAGTTCAGTGGATATGTGGGAGAATTCCAACGTAAGTTACTAATTTGCAAGAAACTTAAAAGAAAAGAAAGAAATAAAGAAAGATTTCTGAAAACCTCTTTTCCATTGTTCAAATAATCAGAAACTCAGATTGGTGTATCAAGTATTGGTATTAAATGGAAATCATGTCAAAATGGGTGGGTCATCTCCTTCGCATGGATGGGTCTGCCCTCAATGCATGTACTCATATCAGCACTAAATGTGACCAATCCGTCCTTTTAACCTTTAAAGTGAAACAAGTGGCAACCTGATCCTCATTCACTGCATGGTATCATCTTCTTTCGCTGCCTCTTTTACGTGACTTCTCAAGATTAAGCTTCCATTGATGAACCTTACTTGAGTTGAGAAGGATACAACCTACCTCGTTTGTCATAGTAGCAGAATGGTGGGACCCTACCCTCATTATTCAAAGTAGTAATTTGACAATCTTTTAATTGAAAAACACTATGAAAATGAATGAGGACACCAATATTGGAATAAGAAATTGGTCTAAATTTTATAGGGAAACTGCTTATACAAGCCCACATATTGTTCAGCGGCTAGGGAAAACCCAACCTTAACCCTCTAGGGGCTAGGCAGAGGGGCTACAAGAATACCTCCAGATTTCCAAACAACAGTGGGATGATGTGCTGGGCTTTGGCTTTTTAGGTGTCATGTTAGCATCAAACTCTATCTACCCCGAGAAGTGTACTGAGGATGTTCAACTTGGCTTGTAAGTTAAACGAGTCGAGTTCAAGCTTCATTGGTAATGTGAGTTTGTAAACAAGTCGAGTTCAAGTTGGATGAACTCGACTCGATTACACACTATTGGACCCATTTAACATTAATACTTACTTTTGTAATTTCAAAAACTTAAAGGTAAAAATGCAGAAAAGTTTAGCACGATATATATATATATATATATATATATATATATATATAAGACACGAGCTTAAACGAGTCAAACTCAAGCTCAAACTCAATTTAAGTGAGTCAAGCTCGAGCTCACCTCATAAAGTTTGAGTTGAGCTCGAGTCAAGCTTGAGGCCAAGCTATATGTGACTCGCACAAGAAGAGTTTAGCTCGCTGAGCTCAAGCTTGGCTCACTCATTTTACATCCCTTACCTCTATACAACCCCTTTAATCATTCAAATGTCACTATTCAAATGCTCATGTCGGTTATGAAAAGCACAAAGTGTTTAAGGTCCAATGAATGCAAATTAATTTGATTCATGAGGCTACAAAAGGATGTGATGTATTCTTTTTTGTTACTTTTTATTAAATTTTGAAAATGTTCTTCTGAATGGGGCGTCAGCTGGTTTGCTACTGTTCTGATTTGCTCATTTTAATTGCAGATTTGGGGCTTTTGGTTTGGGCATTTAGACTTGAGATCTCTGAGCTCCCTCTCCTTTAGTGTGTTCACAACTATGTCCTATTTCCACTAGTTCCTTGCCGGTTTCCAGTTGAATATTTTGGCACCTTGGATCACTAGCAAGTTCATTTTCTTTCACTCCTTCTTACATGGTGTCGTTCCACCCATTCCTCCATTCCCCGAAGGGACCAGACCTGTTTTTGTTGCCTCCAGTGACACCATTGCTATGTTTCAGTTTGCATATTAATGTTCCTCCTTTTGCTGCACATGGGGTTGATACTATGGACGTTCGAAAGGAATATTGACCACCTACCAGCCCCTACCCAGTCTTTTGAGCTAAACCCATCAAGGTAACTGAATACTCATTCGAATATGTTAAATGAATATTTTTTTTAGCAAACTTGCTTAAGTATGTTTTGGGTGTAGGAGGCTGATTAGCCATTATTGTTGGTATTGCTCGATGCAACTTTTAGTTTATTTTCAAGAGATATTAAGTATGTCGCATATGGGAACTTAAGAATCCACTCGTATTTCTATAGTTCTTTTGAAGATTCGTTAGTTGTAGTGGATGATCACGGAATCCTGTCCATATGAGTTGTGGGCAACTGATATTTCATTTTACTCAGAACTAAATATTATTAATGTATTGAAGATGATTAAGCCTTATGACATGGTAAATAAGACACTATACTAAATGCATCTTAGGCTTAGACAAAGGGGCTAATGCGCGTGGGAAATCAAAACAATGTTTAAAACTTATATAATTCATCATAGCTTATGCTATACCATTTATATATTCTATCATGGCTTGTGCTTCGTTTACAAGTAATGCCCAAAAGAAGTGGATAACTTTATGTAGGGCAGCACAACTAATCGAGCTCGACTCAAACTCAATCATCAAAACTCGACTCGTTTATAAATGAGTCGAGCACAAGTTCAAAATGTATGTTTGAAATGTTAAATTAGTCGAGTTTGAGTTGTAAGAACTCCACTCGGCTCGACTACATAATGCATGTTAAAGTATAATGAGAAAATAATTAAATGAGTAGCATAAACAAGTTAAAAGAAATGAGACGTGTTTAACATAAATGAGTTAAACAAGTAAAGTTGGAGCTCGACATTGTATCGTCGAGTCGAGCTAGAACTTGTTCTATCTAGCTCAACTTGAGTTTCTGTCGAGTTTGAGCTCGAATTTTCTAGGTCAAGTCAAAGTTTGTTCTATCCCTAATGTTATATAGAAAATGACCAATATGGTTTTTACATTAAAAGTGCCAATATGTTGATCCTTTGCTTACAATAATTCAAAATTTTGAAGATTAAAAAAAAAAAAAAACAAAACAAAAAACCTATTCTAGAAGAATCGTCAAACGTATATTATCGTGGTATATATTATTGGAAGGTTAGGCACCGTATATGTTCATCATGCTCCAGGGAAGACATTTTCATTTTATCTATTTGGGCAAATGTGACTAGACCATAATATTCCCCGTTATGAAAACTAGTAGTCAGATTGGAACAAACTTACTACCTTACATCATCTCTTCCGCTGTTCATTCCACTGTTTCCAAAATCTCATGCTTGTGACCTGTCATAGAAATACACTGTCTTGTCTATTTCTTCAAGTGACAAGATAAAGGATAAGTGAGACCAGCGAAAAGCTTGCAATTATTAATATTTTATTTTTACATACTTTGATCTTTTTATTTTTACATACTTTGATATTTTATTTTTAGTGTATAGTATTAGTATGCATATTTTAATCTATGTTTTTTAAAAACAAGATTTATTTTTCTTTCAAGTCTTTTTTCATTTATTATTCCAATTATACCTAGGCATCGGGCCGAGAGCACCCTGTACCTGAACTCAAGAAAACCGGTCCGAGTCAGCCTGATGGGGCCCGATTCAACCCGATAACAAATAAAAATAACTTTTATTTTATTAGAAATATATACTTTATTATTAAAAATATAATTTATATCCAAAAAATTTATTTCATATTTAAAAAATATTTTTTTATTATAACCGGGCCGGACCCAGTTTCAAGTTTTGAGCATAGGGCTCGAACTCGTGTTTTGGACATCGGATCAACCTGGACCCAACTCTTATTGAGCCGGGCGGAGCAGACCGGATGCCCAGGTTGAATACCAACGCCCTTCTATCAAAACGTTTTGACTCGACTAATGGTTGCCTCAACACTTCATTTTCCAATGGACATAAAAAAAAAATAAAAAATTCAAGCTAGGTTTAGGTAACCATGACATTTAAGGGATTGACTGCAAACAGGTATTGCCTTAGGTGTTTCATGAATTTATTGTAATCTTTAACATAGATTATTAAAACATAATGAAGCGCAAAAATTAAAACATAATGAAGCACAAAAATTAGTGATCGATGAAGCATATTCCAAGAATACTCCCCTTAAAAGCAGGACACACATGCGCTCCACATCATAGATTCACGCAAATATGAAATGCCTAAAGATCGATGCTCTCCGTTGTATGGAGCACCAATTGAATGCAAATCCAACCTGCAGTTCTGAAGACATTTTGTTTTTTGACATTCGTAAGAAAATATATCAAACAACCTCCGAAAGTAATGGCCCTAACAGCTAGAAAATATGTTGCACCAGCAGGCTTTTGGCATTTCAATTAATGGTCCTAGGGATTCTTCCCACCTGCATATTACATATCAAACTAATAAGGCCACATAATGTCTTTAGTAGTAGGATTGTGGAAGAGCAATGTTCTTCCCTGTGACGAGAAACAGGTAAAAGATGCTTCCACTTAAATAATGAATTTAGTCTTCGTACTGATTGTGAATGAGCATAGATGCAATCAACATTTTTTCAACATGGTCAAGTTCAGTGCATTTTGGTTGGCACCTGCATAGCTCATAGTGATAGGAGATTTCCTTCATGCATACACAAAACGAATATGCCCTAAACAGGATCATGTTCATGCTAAATCATTGAATCAAAAACTTTAACTGTAGTGGAAGCGTACCTGAATCCATCTAAACAGCAAAGACGGTAGATCGTAGTAGGATCTTCCAGGGTCTGTGAGGCGCACGTGTGGTCTCTCTCAGATGGGAAAGAGACAACCCCACGACCCCAGGGACCACTACTCTTTTTATATCAAGAGCAATTACGGATTCAACCCATCAAAGAGTCCGTAATTACGTACAGGTATCTATACATTATAAAATACTCCATACCATATAAAATGACGTAATATCTCAAAAACGCAATCACTTAAGTGAATATTTACATTAAGACAACCATAATGACTGAAATTCCTCATTGACATATGCTGGCCCACCAAATGATCCTTACAATCTCTCACTTGGGCCAAATATGTCTTTATACATTCAGACATTACATAAAACCTTAGGAGCTCATAATTGCTATCTTATTAAACGTTATTTTCACCAATTTCGTCCATGATCATATCAACACAGAACCAAAGCGGCTTTCGCTATTTTAAAATTAGCTAAACCTTCAATGATCACAAATGTAAACAAAATCAATGACACAGATCTGATATGGATGTATAGCATGAGAATTACATGTAATATGATTACAACACGTCTATTCTCAATTGGTCCAACTTTAAAACCTTATGAAGATAAAAAATATAAACACAAAATGGAACAAAAAAACTTTAAACTATATTATGCAGAAAACTGAATGTGTCTATACGTAAGAGCAAACAAAATACAAACTCCCACTAAACCAGCACATCATCCAAAAGTAAAACCCCCATACAAACAACATGTTGATGAAAGGCCTTAGAAGTTAAACCTTTAATAAGCGAATCCACAATCATAGAGTTTGTCTCAATATGCTCTAAAGACACCTGACCATCCTATATCCTCTCTTTAACAACCAAAAACTTAATGTCGATGTGCTTCGACTTTGACAAACTGCGGCTGTTATTAGAGTACATGATTGTTGAATTATTGTCATATAATAACCTTAGTGGTCTTTCTACACCATTTATAATATGCAGCCCCGTGACAAAATTTCGCAACCACAAAGCATGATTGGATGTCTCGTAACATGCTATGCTATTGTCTTAGCACCCAGCAAAGTCAGAATCTGAATACCCAATGATCTCCAATTGGTCTGACTTTCAGTATGTGAGAATAAAATCTTTTGTTCTTGGTAAGTACCTCAATACCTTTTTGGCTACTTTCCAATAATCCATATTAGGATTACTTAAGTATCTGCCTAACATTCCAACGATAAATGCAATATCCGGACGAGTACAAACCTAAGCATACATAAGGCTTCCCACAACAGATGAATAGGGAACCATTTCCATTTCTTTAGATTTGAATTCACTTTTAGAGCGCTGTTTGAGACTAAACTTGTCTCCTCTACCAACTGGAGTATCTCTTGGTTTACAATCTTTCATGCTATATTGCTGAAGCACCTTATCAATGTAGGTCTTTTGTGATAATCCAAGAATAACCCAAGAATGATCTCAAAATATCTGGATCCCCAATACAAAAGATGCATCACCAAGATCCTTTATGTCAAACTTTGTTGACAAAAATTTCTTAGTTTCATGCAATATACACACATCATTACTTGCCAGTAATATATTATCGACATACAAAACCAGAAAGATAAATTTACCTCCACTGAACTTTTAGTATACACATTCATCAACCATATTAGTCTCGAAACCAAATGAAACTATAACTTGATGCAATTTGTAACACCACTAACGGAAAGCTTGCTTTAGCCTATAGATGGATTACTTGAGTTTGCAAACCATTTTCTTTGCATCCCCTGAAACAAAGTTTTTTGGTGGCACCATATATCGTTTCATCAATGCCTCTATTTAGAAACACTGTCTTTACATCCATCTGATGTAGCTCTAAGTCAAAATAAGCCATAAGTGCCATTATGGTCCTGAAAGAGTCTTTCGACGAAACTGGAGAGAAAATCTCTGTATAATCAATATCTTCATTTTGAGTAAAGCCCTTTGCGACAAGACGTGCCTTATACCTTTCGATGTTTCCTAATGAATCCCTCTTGGTTTTAAAAATCCATTTACGACCAATGGTTTTATACCTTCAGGCAAGGGAACAACGTCCCATACGTCATTATTAATCATGGATTTTATTTTCTCACTCATGACATTTATCCACTTATAAGATTTAGAACTCTCTATCGCTTGCTGGAAGTTAATAGGACCATCTTCCATTAAGCTCATATCAACATCATGTTCTTAAAGATAGACAAAATCATTTGAAATTGTACTTCTCCTCTCTCTAGTGGATCTCCTCAGTGGTACCTCTACTTGATTATATTGAGGTTGTTGAGTTTGTTCTTCAGTAGGAAGACCGACATCATTGTCTTCTTCTGAATATGTTAATGGAACAATGACAAGAATAAAGATCTGACTATTGCTTACAACTTTTGTATGAGTGGACTCTGGTCCCTCTTCAAAGGCAATACGTTTAACCTCATCACCTCCCCCAAACTCAATATCCTCAAACAAATGAGCATTTCTCGTTTCAAAGAAAGACTTACTGGTTGGATTATAAAACTTATAATCCCTTAATGTTTGTTTGTTTTCCCTGTATACATTCAATGTAAACATTAAAGTTTACAAAATGAAGGGATTCAAGAATTCCATTCGATATAAGCATTTTTATCCTTTTTTTAGGGATATGTCCTAAGTGCCTATGTCATAACATAGTAGAATTCTCATTGGCTAATTTCCTTTTAGTACTACTAGACGTAACATACAAGGTTTCTTGATATGAAGCAATCGTATCAAGCAAATAAAGGTTATCGCTACCAGACAAAGAACCAGTGGCAATCAAATTTGAGTGCAGAAACAACTTAAATTTACTATCTCCAAATGAATAATAATAACTAAATTTGTCCAGCAAGGAAATAAAAACCAAATTCTATCTAAAAGATGGTACTACATAAGTTTCCATCAAATTCAAATAACAACCAGTCTTTAACAATAACCAAAAAACTGCTATGGCTTCAACCTTCAACTTCTTGTCATCGCCCACATAGATGAATCTTTCAGCATCATTTGGCATCCGACAATTTAGGCAGCCCTGCATAGAAATACTTATGTGAGTAGTAGCACCCGAATCTACCCACCAAGTGTTTATGGGTACTGAAGTTAAATTAATATCAGAACAAACCAAAGTGAGAAGTATACATTTCCTTTCATGTCATGCGTGATACTTGGTACAATCCTTCTTCATATGACCTTCACCCTTGCAAAAGAAGCAGCTTAATTGGCCTTCTTTATACTTCTTCTGTTTCTTAATGGTTGAATGGTCAACTGCAACTTGCTTAATAGTCTTTCTTTTCTTACTTTTAAAATTCGAACAATTTAACTCAAGAATAGTACTCAAATTTGTAGATATCATAGAAGCAAAACTCACTGTACAAAGAACAAAAATACCAAAACATGCTCACAATCAATACATGTACATAGATGAAATAACAAATATAAATAAATTTAAATACAATGGCCTAAATCCCATCACAAGGTACCAGTGCAACATTAATATCCAATCTTTGGATTGAAATATTAACTACAAGTGGTATTCTTGGTCAACAATGAATATAGATAATTAGCCCTATCAAATAACGAGCCCATCGTTGGATTGAGTCACTATTCACATGAAAACCTAAAAATTATCACATATTCATTGTCCTGTATACTTAAATCTGACCAAGCAACAATCCCCCTTTGGGTTGATCTTTACGGGCGTGGATTAAGTATACTATTATCTAATGTTCAAAACAGGCAAATTCATACAGTGGAGGTCACTTTGGTGAGATAAAGTATAAATCTACTCATTTTGAACAATAGACATAGCCAAAGATCAAATTCATAGTCCAAATATTCATCTATGGTACACCCATAATTTTAATAACATGCAAAACATGATAAATATATTAAAATTCACATACAAGATTGCCCTACATTAAATCTAAAACCAAATGATTCAATGATATAGGCCTAAAAGAGTCCAAAATTTTATAAACTGGTACCATAATTGTGTTTAAGTGGGTCAAGAACCACTGAATCGGCCTTAAAATGGCTTGTATCGTTCTTAAACTGCAACTAAAACACTCACATGGCCCTAAATAGGGCTGAACCCATTTAAAAATTAGACGAACCGGTCAAAATTAGACCGAATCGGTTCCGAAACCCATTGAACCGGTTAAAAAATGGCTAAAATCGGTTTCAAAACTGAATGAACCGATCTGAAAAGCCCTGAATCGGTCTGAAAATCAACTGAATCGGTTCTGAAAAGCATGAACCGGTTTGAAAATCAACTGAACCAGTTTGAAAAACAACTGAACCGGTCTTAAAATCAACTGAATCGGTTTAAAAATCAACTGAACCGGTCTGAAAATCAACTGAACCAGTAAGAACCATTTTAAACTTGAACATAATCAGTTCCTAAAAGCGCGAACCGGTTTTGAATCAAGTCGAATCGGTCCTAAACTGAATGAACCGGTTCGATTATCTTCGGAATCGGTTTTAAAAGAGAACCGTTTTACAAATTTAAACCGTATGGATATGGTTCGGGTCTAACATGACTCGATCCGAATCTGAAAATCCGTATTTTCAAAATTTAACTGTATGGATACCGATCATGTCCGACGTGACCCGACCTGGATCCGAAAGAACCGTATGGATACGGGTCATGTCCGATGTGACCCAACCTGGATTCGAAATTCTCACTGCAAAAAAATTTAAACTTGATGGGCACGGGTCGGGTTCGACAGGACCCGACCCGGATCCGAAGTTCTAAACTCACGCGGTCTCGGGCGGCAAAGAGATTTTTTTTTTTTTAATCTAATGGATCCGGGTTGGGTCTTGACCCGACCCGAGTCTGACCACCCACCGCTCGGTTGCGCAAGCGGTTGCAGGCATCAGCTCCACCGTTCGCCTGTCGAAGGAAAGGCGAACGGTGGTATGCCACCGGCAGGCCACCCTGCAGCGTGGGTGGCCACCGGCGGGCTGCGCCAGGACGGCGGAAAGCCGTCCATCGCCTATCGGTGACCGTCGCCCGCCTAAACCGATTGGATTTCGGCCTTCTCCTTCCCATCCCCAAATCTGCCCCTTGTGTTCCTTTGGATAGCTGCAACGACGGCAAGGAAGCCATTGGTAGGCCACCTAACAACGTGGGTGGCTGCCGGCGGGTCGTGCCAGGACTGCCGGGATTCGGCCATCGCCTAACGGCAGGCCGACGCCCACCAAGACAGCCGGAAACTATCGCCCGTCAAACCAGTCAGCCGTTGCGCTTCCCTGTTCCTCTCCCCTTCGCGCCGCTACAACAGAAGCCCAACGGCATCCATCGTCCAACGAGAAAGACTGACGGTGCCCTTCTCCCTCAAGCCGTCGCTAACATCGTTCATGACTCTACCACGACCATCACCGGAGGATGAGGAGGCAGCGTTTCTCCTTAGAGGGACAAGGAAAAGGGGCAAGGGAGAAGTCGACAGGGAGATTCTGCCCAACGGCAACCATTGCCGACCCAATCATAGGGCAAACGCACAAATGCAACAACAATTAACCAAAAAACTCAACGATTCAACAATGAACATACACTCTGATACCAATTGATGGGAGATTTCCCTCATGCATACACAAAACGAATATGCCCTAAACAGGATCATGTTCATGCTAAATCATTGAATAAAAAACTTTAACGGTAGCGAAAGAGTACCTGAATCCATCTGAACAGCACAAACGGTAGATCGTAGTAGGATCTTCCAGGGTCTGTGCGGCGCACGTGCGGTCTCTCTCAGATGGGAAAGAGACAACCCTAGAAACCAATGTTTCAAGCAATCATTGCATGACCCCAGGGACCACTACCCTTTTTATATCAAAAGCAATTACAGATTCAACCCATCAAAGAGTCCGTAATTGCGTACAGGTATCTATACATTATAAAATACCTCATACCATATAAAATGACGTAATATCCCAAAAACGCAATCACTTAAGTGAATATTTACATTAAGACGAAATTCCTCATTGACATATGCGGCCCACCAAATGATCCTTACACATAGATCAAATGCACCTTGCTCTGAGTGCAGAGTGCTCTCACTCTGCAAATGGGATGTTGTTGAAAATTTGAACATAGAAAAGTAATACTTTCTTCAATCTTCCCCTTAGTAGCAGAAAATCAGCTACTGGTAGCAACAAAAAACCAACTGCACAAGCGTAATTTTGTCTGAAATATCAATGAGCCATAGCCAGTGCATCATCAAAAAATTATGTGATACTAACCATGTTTAGCAGGTGTAACTGAACCGAGGGAATGCCATAACCATTTTTTCTCAATCCAACAGAAAATGATGTCGGTCATCCCAGTTCGACGGATACTGTTTATGTTGCTTAGCTATATCGGTTAAGCTAAAGCATTTTTCATAACCATTTATGTTGCTTAGGGTGTAGATATTAAACTGAATGAACTAGGTGTAGATATTGTCTTGTTTGTTACGACACTGATCAACCTACATCCTAATCATAATAGGTTTCTCTGTTGAAAATTTAGTGCTTGCAGCTGAATAGGAATCAAGAGCACCATGAACATGTGAGACTAAGTTCTTGAACCTATCAAAATCACCAAAAGACCCTTGCTCATCTTTGGCTTTTCTAAATCCTCTCTCTATGTTTACTTTTAGCGTTTTTTATCTACTGTTGCTGGTCTCTAAGCTTCAAATTTGAAAGTATTGCTCGAGCACAATTTCCATTTTTTTTCTTTTTCCTATTTGTGAAGGAGAGGGAGAGGGAGAGGGAGAGCTTAAAGAAGATGTTCACTAATGTCATGGTTTTCCTGTTTCCGAGTTGTTCAGTCACTATCAGTGTCATTGCTCTCATTCCTAGCAAACAGCTAAACGTTCGCCATATTACTGTAGGTGCTGCTATTCTTTTTGGCATGTGGAGATTTGATAGATCCCTTAATTCATGCCTAGATCAAATTCTTGCCTTAGAAGGAAATCACATGCAGGGAGAGCTTGCGAAGCTGTATTTCATCTCTCTTTTTCAATTTTGATAAGTGTTGGGTGTGGAGATAGAGTGTCTTTCTGAATCATGCCACGGTAACTTTGCTGCAGAATACTGACCACGAATCAGGATGATCCTTGGGGAATGCAGCTTGTGAAGAAGCATTTATATTCTGGAAGGGTATTCAATGATGCTAATCCCAAAAGGCCATTATCTAGGTGGTGTCCGCACCACTTCATTGGAGACACTAACAACGACAGACCTGGTGAGGATGAAGCAGGAACTTTTGAGAAAACCAACTCCAAGCATGATGACTGCAATGAACTGGAGAGCTCATCTGAGAGTTGCACGCCAAAGGAGGTACCAGCAAGTATTAACTGAAAGCACTAATTGCTAGATAATAATAATTTCAATCTGAAACAGCTGATAGGTTGAAATTTCGTCCATTTTTTAAACAGAAAACAAGAAACCTTTGAAACGTTCTCCTTTTAAGAAAAATGTATACCATCTACATCTTGGAAAGGGAAGAACTTTAGAACCTAAAAATTTTGTTTCCTGAGGGAGATGTGTTGGAAAAATTACAAAGAGGTCTGCTTACTGCAATTTTTTATTTGGTTATTTCTCACCCTGCCTTTTGCCAAGTCTACAACTCGAAGAATTATATCTATGGTTCTAAATGCCAAATTGTTTGTCTAACAGAAAACGTTAGAGGATTTTGTTCTGAACCCTCTGGACTACATTCTCGGGTTTCGAGGATCTGACATTGGGAGCTCTGAAACTATTAGGCCTTCACAAACAAGGCACAATCGTGCTCACAGATGATTTCACCGAAAAAATCATCTTCCCCACAATGTGTCGTTGAAAGCTGAACTTGTAAAATAACAGTTTATTGAGGAAAATATTCATCTCCTAAATTTTTTTGTGAGGAAATTATTTGTCGAGTTGGTTTTAAATATTTAGTTCCTGAACTGCTGATTCCAACAGATGTTTCCACCCACAAAATGTTATCTCTATATCTTAATCTATCCTAAAAGGCGCATCTGATCTTGGTAGCACTACGGGAAAGAGGTGAGTAGATTTGGGCCTGAATCATGACTTAACCCCTTATTCTGATATTTTTCTCACGTTGATCTTTACCAAATTGGAATGGTTGGTTTCAATTTTGAGCCACCTCCAGATCCTTGAGCACGCGTTTTAACCATGGAGATTTTGGTCTCCAAGTAATTCGACCATACCGATCTAAGTTTAAGGTTAGAAGTAATGGACTGTCTACATTTTACATGTAGCTGAAGAATTTGTACGGTAGAAAGCAGCTACTATGTCATTGTTACTGTTAATACTGTTAATGTAGAATCAACAAAACTACAACTTAAGGAACAAAGGAGCAAAAACATGATTATGCTTGAAAATTTTCCTTTCAACGTCTTCTATTTCACACTAAAAAAATATATTTAAAAAAAAAATCAATCATGATTGACTGATTTTTGACTGAGACCACCAAATATCACCATTAGCAATACCACAGAAAAACCTAGCAACATGATGACAAGGTTGAAGCTTGATCATAGTTTTCAACTTGAACGCCCTTTCAGCTTCCTTTTCACCATATATTCGCCACCTGTTGCAGTTTCAGATGTCTCTATTGTCACCAAAAATTAATTTCTTCTTCGATACTTTCAGTAATTGGCCTGCATGCCCGACGTTGCAAGGGATAGTTATATATCTTTAATCGTGAGCATGACGTTGTTCCCAAGCTAAATTTCATGGTAATAAGGAAGTTACATTGCTTCGTCTCTTGCGCTGATTCAGGAGCTAAGGAATTACTTCAAGAGTTGTCACCAAGGGATGCCAAGAGTTCAGTGCCCAAGTAATCAATTAAGATCAACTTAATGGAAACATGCTGATTCAGCTTTATTACAAAGGAAAGAAAAGAAAAAAACTGCACCTGCGTCTATAGATATCCTTTTCATCTTTTACATTGGTTGATGGGGAGATGGAGTATATTTGCTTTTCACCTGTGATTTCATAAAAAAGTTTCAAATTTACTCCCCTTGACCAACACTATCCCCTGTACAAGACCACAGTAGCATTTTGTCACTCCTGCCCCACAAGAATTTTTTGTGAACGCACCCGCCATGAGCTCACTTCTCAATCTTCACTCTACAAAATCAACTGAAACCTTTTGTTTCTTTTAAAAACTTGGAGCAGAGTTTGCAAGAACCTCCTAAGGCAGGTGGGCGCTCTGCAAATCTTGATTATTTTTCACAACAAGTTGTTGCAAGGGCATCAGGGCTGCTGTGAGCTGAGCAAATGATGGGCACAGATTTTGATCGCTGCATTGAGAGTGAAAGTAACCAACAAACTGTAATAACATCAATTTTCTGCTTACCGTTCCATCATCTAAGCAGCAGCTTATTAGCTTAGAGTTCACATTCAACCCATGAATATTTTGAATCTGGTTTCACTCAAGCATATGAAAACTAAAATACAGCAGAAAAAAGAAGAGAAAGCCAAGAGAAATCGTAAACAAAGTAGTATAACAAAAAAAAAAAGGAAAAGAGAAATTTTTTATAGAAACTTTCTTCAGTTAGTATAATGCACCGCATAAAACTAATAACTCTCTTCAATTTCCTGGTCAACGTATAAAATTTGTATAGAAATTTTATATATTCGAAGGATAACCAGATATTAAGAGGCTTGAGAGCATGTGTTTAATCAGTCCTGAACCCATGAATTCATATTTGATCAATTCCATTCCACTATAAAAATTTTCATCTCTAGTCCTCAGAAGATAATTATGAAACTCTTTTGTGAAGTCCATGGTATATTGAATCTTAAAAATTCAAATGAAGGTGGGATGCTTACATTTGCCAGCAATCCCAGATTATCCTGGCGACAAAGGGATCAACATCCTTGGGAATTTCAAGGCGACGATTCTGGAATCCTATAGCACCAACCACTTGCATTGGGTTCATACCTATGTCACATAGGTACAGGTACGGGTGCTGGTGTGGGTACTGGTGCGGGTACGGACCATTTTCAAAAAACTTGGGTGCGGGGGTACGGCTATGTATATATATATATATATATAAACAATAAGAAATATTTATAAAATATATGTCAAAATAAAAAAATATATATCAACATAAACAAATAAACAACGTTGAAAATAATCAATGGATCTTGCAGCAGTGTTTTTAAGAAACTTATGAAAAACTTTAAACAAATGGACAACCGAGCAGCCCCCTAGACAGTCAAATATAAACATTAGTCAAATTTTCATGCAAGAAAACAAAAATACTACTTAGAAAAACAATAAAAAGAAAAAAATAGTTCATGCAGGAAGGTTGTCGGAGGTCACCAAAAGTTGCTGGATGACGCCGGAGGTCGCTGGACATCGCCCACAATTTTGTCGAAGCTCTGTGTTTTTGAAAGGAAATAAGAAAACAAAAAAAACCCTAAGTTTTGGACGAAAATGAACTCAATCAACATTGACCGAGTCTATTTTTGTACAGATACAGACCTTAGTACGTTGACCATACCCGATACCTGTTGACTCGTACCTGAGCCGCACCCAACACTGTACTCATATCTGTACCCATGTCGCACCTGACTGGTGCGAGTACTCCACGAAAATTAAGGTACACATGTTACATAGGTTCATACCCCTCCATGGCATTTTCAAAGTTGCAAGCTCCCACAGTATGACACCAAAACTATAAACATAGAACCTGATTAAAATCTAGGAGTTGGTGATCAAAAAAATAACAATTTCTGCTCAATCCCAAGGCATCGAGACTATAAAAAAAAAGACAACAAAAGAATAAATGCCTTTCACAATATGAACTTTCCACCATATTCATTATCTAACATGCACTAGGTTCAACTATGGTACCTTTGATCCTGCCTAATAGTTTTCCCAATTTACCAAAAAAAGAATTCCACGCAATAAACTAAACAACATAATAAATAAAAAAAATCAAATAAAACACCAAAATACATATTTTTTGGGAAGGAAACTAAACTTTTAAACTTATTTTTTGTTGGATGGTTCATTGTGCAGAACATAGGTGCCATCCACTCTGGCTGAAAATCACAACAAGCATTATTTATGTTGTCGTGAGAGAAAGAGAGAGAAAAAAACACACACAAACTTATTGATGACTTACCCTAACCCCTCACTTAAGGAAGAATTAGGGTACAAAACATAATTACATTGTAAACTAGAAAGATATAGAAAATAATTAAAGAACTGTCAGGTTTTTTAATATTAAAAAAACTTCCTCATCATCAACACTCCCCCTCAAGCGGGAGCATAAATATTTACCATACTCAACTTGTTACAACACTTTGAAAATTCACTAATTGCAAGAGCTTTAGTAACGATATCAGTACGTTGTTTTTTAGAGACAACGTGAGCTGTAAAGATCACTCCTCCTTGAATTAAATCATGAATGTAATGACAATCTACTTCAATGTGTTTAGTTATTTCATGAAAGACCGGGTTGTTTGCAATATAGGTGGCTGCCCTGTTATTACAAAACATTGTCATAGGTAGTTGAACTAGAATGTTAAGGCTTTCAAGCATGGATTTGACCCATGTCAATTCTACTGTTGTTTGAGCCATGGCCCTATATTCTGACTCAGTGTTAAACCGTGAGACCAGTTTCTTGCTCTTCCAAAATATAAGTTTCTCTCCTACAAAAACACAAAACCCAATAGTAGATTTTCTATCTTCAACAAATCCTGCGTAGTGTGCATCAGTATAAGCATGGACATCTAAGGTTTCCCCTTTCTTGAATATTAATCTTTTACCAAGAGAAGATTTCAAGTATTTGAGTATCATCAATGCAGCTTTCCAATGGATCTTCCTTGGTTTCTCCATAAACTGACTCAGCTTTCCTACTGTGAGACTAATATGCAGTCTTGTAACTATGACATAAACAAGCTTTCCAATTAAAGATCTATATGTCTTAGATTCTACAGGTTCTGACTGCTCATCATGTAGCTGCAATCGTGGATTCATGGGAATGGTGGCAGGTTTTGTCCCCAACATTCTTGTTTCTTGCAATAAGTCCAAAATGTACTTCCTGTGAAAGAGAACTATTTCTTCCTTACTACCAGCCATCTCTATCCCAAAAAATATCTCAAGTGTCCAGGATCTTTTGTGGCAAAGTGCTTCTGAAGAAAATCTTTGGTCTTAGATATACCTTGTTTATAGTTTTCGATCAAGATAATATCAACATATACTGCCAAAATAACCATACCCACCACTTCCTTAACAAACATTGAATGATTAAGAGGTGACCTCTGGAATCCACTCTGTGAGACAATATCAAATAGTTTATGAAACCACGTACGAGGACTTTGTTTCAGTCCATATATGGCCTTTTGCAATTTCAACACCTTCCCACACTCCCCCTGAACCTCGAAGCCAGGTGGTTATTGCATATGAACCATATAAACTGTCTCCTCAAGATCACTATACAAGAATGCATTTTTGACATCCAATTGATGCATCTGTTAGTCATAGTGAATTGCAAGAGAATTCAAGAGGCAAATGGTGAATAACTAGGTAACAGGTGAGAGGTGTCAAAGAAATCAATACCATAGGTCTGAGTATACCCTTTTGCGACCAGCCTTGCTTTATAGCATTCAAGGGTCCCATCTGCATGGTATTTGACATTAAATACCCATTTGGAACCAACAATATCACAATCGGAAGGAGGAACAACAAGGTCCCATGTATGGCATTCCTGTAAAGTATCTATCTCCTCTTCCATATCCTGACGCCAATTAGGGTCTAGTAATGCTTGCTGATGACATGTCAGAGCAGTATAAGTAGACAAAGCATGAATGAATTGTTGCACCTTGTCACTTATATAATCAGAAGTCACAAATTGTGAAATGGGGTGGATGGTGCATTGACGTTTACCCTTCCCCAAGGCCAGAGGGAGATCTTGCGAGTCAGAGATAACCAGAGGTGAGGAATCATGCACACTTATATCAGGAGAGGATGATGGAGGAGAGCCATGTGAGTGACCCTGTCGGTGAGAGTAGACTAAAGGGGGATCCAAAAAACGATTTTGGGGTGGTGATGACGGTCTCAAAATGGACATAAGTAGGAAAGGTGAGATGGGCAAAGGGCATTGAGGGAGACTCTCAAAGCAAGAGGTAGATAAGCATGGGAAATATGGATAGGACTCAAAGAATGTGACTTCCGCATTGACGTACTCTTTCTGGGTGATAAGATCAAAGCACTTTTAGCCTCTTTGGTTCTTGGGACCACCAATGAAGACACATTTTCGAGCTTGGGCAGCAAGTTTATCTCGCTTTGGTCCAAGGATATGAACAAAGCATATGTAGCCAAAAACACGAGGTGGAGTTTGAAACAATGGACGTTCAGGGTAAAGCATTTGAATTGAAATTTTGTTAAGTATAGATGAGGATGGTAGGCAATGATTAAGATAACATGCAGTTAGGATCGCGTCCCCCCAAAAATAGGATGGTACATGGCTTTGTATCATGAGAGTATGAGCAACTTCTAACAAATGTTGTTGCTTTCTCTCTGCCACACCATTCTATTTTGAGGTATGTGGACAGATGAATTGAGGAACAATTCCATGCTTTGAGTAAAATTTTAAAGGATTGGACGATTTGAATTCCAGAGCATTGTCAGTGTGAACAGACTTAACAGAAACTCCAAATTGAGTCTTTATTTTAATAATAAGATTTTGAAGGATACATATAACTGCAACATGTTCCTTCAATAGGAAAACCCAACTAACACGAGAGAAATCATCAACTACGACAAGATAATACCAAAATTTAGACCGACTAGCAGTACCGCTAGGCCCCCACACATTGACATGAAGTAAATCAAACATACTATGACTTGAAGGACTTAGATTCGATGGAAAACTACTCCTAGTGACAGGCTTCGCACTGGAGTAACTCTGACATAGAAAGTTGAGGAAACAAGCAAAAAAATTTTGACATCGATGGATGCCCAAGTCTGAGATGCCACTAAAGACTGTTTGGATGGGATTGAGGTAGCAGCTATACGCACGAGCACAGACAGAAAATAGACTCCCCCTTGTTTAATGCTTCCACCAATCATTCTCCTAGTCTGCAAGTCCTGGAACCAGTATGAACCTAGATAAAAAATCACTCTACAGTTCAAATCACAAGTCAGCTCTTTAACTGAGAGAAGGTGAGTGGGAAAATCAAGAGCAAACAACACGTTATTCACAGTTAAACAATAAAAAAATTTCACACTACCCCAACCGATAATAGGAGAGAATCACCTATCTGCATGCTTCACCTCTCTCGGTTGAGGAAAATGGTGAAGTACAGTGAATAAGTTTGGTTGACTACAAAAATGCTTGGAGACTCCAGAATCAATAATCCATGAGATACCTGGATTTTGGGTCTATATAATGGTGGAAAAGGCAGAATCACCCACAAGGCCACAACTGTAGAAGCAAGGCGGAAGAGGGGGTTTCTGAGCTAGAAATTGTTTATACTCAGATTTACTAATACTGACTGTGACCTTTTCTGCAGTTGATTCTGTATTGTTATCTTGAACATATGAACCCTTTGGGATATGAGTAGAACCCTTGACCTGTTATGACTTAGAGCCTCGATTCAACCATGTTTATTTCAACATCTATCTTCTTGATGTCTAAGTCTTCCACAGAAAGTGCATTGAAATATACCACACCCACCTCCTGAACCACGGCCATCTCTCCCTCTACTGAAGGCATGTCCATGGCTTCCTGGGATGGATTGCCCACGGCCTCCTGAGACAGCTAATGCTGAAGAGGGTGCATTTGTTGAGGATGGAGAGAGAGTCACTGCCAGACGACTTAGCCTGTTATAGGCCTCTGCAAGGTCCGAAATTTCAGCCCCAGTCAACATTTGGGCTTTGGCAACTACAAAATCAGGAGATAACCCAGCTAAAAATTTCACCACCATATGCTGCTCAAAGTGAGTTTTGTAGCATGACTGACAAGGGGGATGTAGCGCTTTAAGTCTTTCATCAGCTAATTTTACTAACGCAAAGTACTGGGCCAGATCTAAGTCACCTTGTTGGAGCTTAAGAAGTTCTTCAACCTGCAAAATTTTACTCATATTCTTATCGTGCGAGTAAGTTCGGTTGAGAAATTCTCACATATGTTTGGTAGAGGTATAATATGCAATCGTAAGAGTGATGTGTGTCTGTACGCTATTCATAATCCATGACATAACAATACCGTTATCTTCCTCCCATGTCGAATATTTTCCTGACTTAGTTAGGGGTTCCTCCTCCTCAATAACATGTTTCTTTTTGTACCCCTTAACAGACATCAATACACGGGACCACATTTCATAGTTTGAGTCGTCTAACTTCACAGTAGACCTAAATGAAAGAAGGTTCCCCGATATTTTATATTCTCCTCGTGTATCAACTGTAGTATCTCTCTGCTCCATTGCATAGATCAAAAGAAAATATCTACACACTTTATGTAGACTGCAGAACCAAGAATAATATAAACATGCAGACAGACAAGTCACGTGACAGATTTTAGCTTCCAAAATATATTAACGTGCAGTCAAAGCAGGCAGCAGAATATAAACGTGCAGGCAAACAGCCACAGCACGACTACAGCAAAAAAAAAATTCTTAATCACGTATAGATGAGCAGCAATTCTTCCAAACAAAATAGAAATGACCCAGCAGATTGCTGTCCACCGACTAACGGCTACACCACGATTACGAAAAAATCTTATAGAAGAATCTTCTAATCCACGACCACTTGTGTTGTCACTACCCACGAAGACTTAGTTTTAAGGCATTGGACATCACTACATCAGTAGATAAGCATCCACAATTCCTCAACCAGTAGTCCTCCACTTGGCTGCACCACCATCTTATGTCAGTCCATAAGATATTAAATGACGCAGACTCCCACACAGCTGCTGCACCGCCTCTTCTTTTTTTTTTTTTTTGTTGATATCCACGGTTGAAGTCTATTCATGCATATTTCTGAGCATGAATAGACTCTTTCACATGCTCTTTGCTTATGGTGCCGACCAGACCAGATGAAGGAAGAGAGGGTGAGGAGAAGAATAGGAAGAGAGATCATCGAAGAGGAGAAGGTCGCCGGAAGTGTAACAGTCACCGGCAACCTGAAGGGATCACGCCGCTGGCTCTAATACCATGTTGTCGTGAGAGAAAGTGAGAGAACAAAACACACGAAAATCTTATTGATGACTTACCCTAACCCCTTAGTTAAGGAAGAATTAGGGTACAAAACATAATTACATTGTAAACCAGAAAGATATAGAAAATAATTAAAGAACTATCAGGTTCCTTAATATTCAAAGAATTGCCTCATTGTCAACAATTTATATAAGACATCTTTCCCTGAATCAGTCGTACCTATGACTTTGACAGACAACAATTGTTGTTTTATGTGCTTTAGCTCTTACAGTTCCAGCAGACTTGGAAGATAGAAATGTGTGATTCTTCATGCGGGAAAGGCAAAATCACACATAAGTCTGGCATCGGGCTGGCCTGGCCTGATAAGGAGTCAGGCTCAAGCCAGCCCGACACCCAAAACCCAGACCCGATCCTATTAAATTAAAAATATATATTTTTAATATAAAATAATATATAAATATAATTAATTGTAATAAAATATTATAATTATATATAAAAATTAATAAAAATATATATTAAAAAATATTATCCAACTGGCCTGGTGCCCGTTTTTTTCGAGCCTGGGCCCGAGTCGGACCGGGTACCAGGCACCCGCCAGTGGCCCAGCGTGGTGCCCAGGCTTAATCAGACACCTACAAAACAGTAAGCAGTGAACTTCGGATGTATGGCTGTGCTAAAATAAAAAGGCAGTTGTTCCATGACCCAAGGCTTTGTGATACAAATGCAATCTTATGGCCAAAATTCTTATATGACATGGCATTATTCAACTATAGCATGACGGATGTATGGTAAATACAAGGAACCAAATGGAAATGTCGTAAAAACAATGATGAACCAGTAAGCTTCAGACATGAACAAGCCACGCACAGTACCTTAACATTCCAGTTTTTGATAAGTAAATTTAGTGATTTGATGTCATGGTGGACTATTGTTGGTCCATTGCTATGCAAGCAATTCATTCCTTTCGCCTGTTTAACATTCCAGTTTTTTACAAGTAAATTTAGTGATTTGATGTCATGGTGGACTATTGTTGGTCTATTGCTATGCAAGCAATTCATTCCTTTCGCTTGTTCAACAGAAATTTGGTGTAGATAAGAACTAAGAAATTGTAAACTGGGTCACATAAAGAGAAAGGTGAAAAAAATTAAGAGGCCAATACCGACCAAATGAGAGCCATTCTTATTTGACGTTTCTCATCTATCTGATAGTTAGGATAAGTGAACAAATTTATCTAGGAAGGAACTCTATGACAATGGAAAGGTGAGGAGGACGAGTGACTGCACCCATAAAAAGAATGGCATTTGGATGTCATAGCTAGCATATAATTTTGGCCTGAAAAAACGATATTAGCCCTATTGTGCCTTTGCAAATGAGAAGCTTGAGCATTTTCTGTAAAAGATAATCAGAACCAAGCAAAAGGCCACACATACTAGGACTTACTTCAGTTTTGAATTCCTGCAATGCATCTCCAGAGAATTCCTGATCCAAGAATTTCTTTACTGCTACTTCCTAACATTTGAAGTCATCACCACAAGACACTTAAGACATGGGTTGCTCATGAAAATGATACATAAAAAATGTATGTTTGAGGTGTACTAAAGAGCTTCATTTGCCAGTAAGAACATTAAAACTAGAATAATGAAGGAAAAATCCTGTACAAGAGAGTAAAAAAAAATAATGTACTTACTGTGCATTCCAATCAGCACGATAAACTTCTCCATATGAACCTGCAAATAGAAAATCACGCATCATATATTTTGAGCCTCTAAAATAAAAAGGACGTAAGCAAGAAGGTTAAAACCCATGAAAATTTGACACAAATAACATTTTATCCTTGGATCACATGCACCTCCAATTGTTAATCGTCCACGACAAGCACTATGCACATTGTACAACAATTGATCATGCATAAATCCACTGGACTGATGACGTAAACATAGCACTAACTGAAATCAGCATGCTTGTAAGATAACATGCTTGCTCCAAATAGGTGAACCTGTTGATTGCCAGAAGTAAACATATGCCATATGTACATCCACCCAAGAATCTGCTTCATCCTAAACTGATCCAAAAGATCTTCAACCTTACAAACAAAAGTTAACCTATGGTTGATTGAAAATTATATGCAGTTTATATCTGCTACCAAAGGAAATAGAAAAACGCCAATATAAAGCAGCACAGCGTCAACTAAAGGTCTTAGACATGCATGGAACCATGTTCAAATCATATAAACCTTCAGCATCAACTTTTCAGTGTCAAGAGAAAAGAAAAACGGCAGTACCTAAGCCAATACGTTCACCAATAACCAGGTCTTCCCATTGAATTTCATATTCAGCTGCATCATTCAACATCGGGTCCAGCTTACTCTAACTAGCATGGATTGTTGGTGCTGAAGACTCTTGGGAGCCCAAGGACCCATTGTTTGTCCACTGCCTTCTCTCATTCTCGGCTCTCATATGCTTCGGGTAAAAACATTTCTTCCTTGAATTTTAGCATTTTGTGGGGCCTCCCTGCCAAAAGTCAAATTTCCATGCTCTTTATCTTGCCCAGCTTTATTCTGAAAACTCTCAGTCTGAAAAGAAAGTTTCCCTACTCCTGCAGGAGAGTCCCAAGTGAATAACCTTTCACATTAATGTATCCATGCAATTATTAAAGAGCCACTATTGTATGAGAGAAACATGACAATATCAGGGAATGTACCTGTCATGTCATTTGCTTTATTTGACTTCACATTTGAAACACCAGAAATCTTGGAGACATGCACATTCTTAAACTCGGCCATCATATCCTCAATAGATGAATTGGAAAAGCTCGATGAAGATGAGTATGAACCTTTGACAGCAAGTTTTTCAATGGGAAAAGACCTTCAACAAATTCTTGTTGTTTTGTCCTTGGCACCTCATTAGTCCTGTGTTTCCATGCAGCTGGTCCGAGTGGTCTTCCAGGACAAGCAACAATTTTTCTCTGTGCCTTTGAAAATCAATAACCTTGTCCTCATTAACTTTATTCTGTTTTCAGGGGCCAATAATAGGGAAAGGAGTTAGATCTGCAAAAAGCTGGTGCGAGTCTACAGGCTCTTGAGAATATGGTGTTCCATTTAGCTTCTCTTTTATTTCATCATGAAGAAGGGAAGGTTCCACATCCTCCATTGTTGGCTTTGAATATAAAGAAGCTGCAGCTGAAAATAATGAGATCCCATGTAGCTGATTTCTATTAAGCAAGATATCAGACATTTTGCCAGTACCTGAAGAGACAGTAGAGATAGCACCACTGCTTGAAATGGAATGCGGAAATGCCAGAAGCATTTGATCAGAAGCATTATTGCAACCTGAAATACTACTTTTTGTATTGCATTTTCCACTGGTTGAGTTGTATTCACTGCCCGGTGAAACTACAGTCAACGTATCAAAACTGGGGGTCTCTGTGGCCTTTGGAAGTGAAGAGTTGTGGAATTTATGTCCATCATGTCTGAAGTAGGATCTTTTGTACTGAAAATATCAGCTGAAATGAGAGCTTCAGGGGCTCCCATGGGATCAACTAAAAACTCCCTGCAGCAAAAAGAAAAATGCATTTGAGAGAGAGAGAGGGAAGAGAGATGATTTTATGTACACCTCTCTATATAGCATAAAAGATAAATTCATCACCTTGACTTTCCTATATTAACTTGTTCTTAAGACGACTTGTGTATCAGAAAAAAACAGGGTTTGGCATCCAGAAAGGACAAACCTCCTTCTCTACATTTAGCACTCCTACCCAAATTTGTGCATTTTCTAAGTGCCACTCTTAGATGAGGTCGAATGCTAGTTCAGCAGAAGTCAACCAAATCCAACATGGTGCATCAGATCCAGAACAGGCCAGAATAGATACATCAATACATTCTGCATCTTAAGGGAACTTTTTTATCCCAGTCATATATATGATTCTTGGGAAGGTTTGTTCTGAAAGACTTCTTGAAATTTTGTGTTTCTTAGGAAGATCCCAAATAGCCAAAAATTTTAAAAACATAAAATATCTTACATAAATACATAAATAATGAACAAAATTCAAAATAATATTAAAATAAAAAAAAAAGATAAATATCCACTTAAGCATGAAAATGTTGAATCCGAGATGCAGCTAATAACAAATCTGGAACAAGAAATCACAAAATGCTGAACAAGGATGAAGACCTATCATCTTCCGCTTTGATTATGTTAACTGCACCATCATCAATGCTAGTGTAGAGGCTGCCATTAACCAACCGGCAAGGAACACCAACAGAATCTGCTATGACCTGTACCAGCAACACAAAATATAGAAATATACATAATATTGAAGAAGTTATACAATTACTAAAATGTTGATGAATCATAGAGTACTTTCAACTCCAAAGATCTAGTCTAGCTTGATAACAGCATGGTGCAAAATTTTGAATATCATTTCTAGTTCTATACAGAATTGAGTAAGAGTGGTCTGCTGACTCACTGATATTAAACAAGTAACTTCAATATTAGGACTGTTATGATGAGACAGAGAGAGCCAAAAAGTATATCCATTAACATAACCCTAATCTCTTTTAAAAGAGATTAGGGCTGGCGGTACAAAATTTACAAAAACAGTCCAATCATTATAAGAAAATATTTAAAGACATCCTCTCTAACTTTGTAATATTGCATAAACACTCTTTAACACTCCCCCTCAAGCTAGAGCATATATATCGATCATGCTCAGCTTGTTACAACCTCTCAGAAAATCGCCTATGGGAAGAGCCTTGGTGAGAATATCAGTTGTCTGATCTTCTGAGGAGACATGAATAGTGCTAACAATTCTTTCTTGAACTGGGTCCCAAATATAGTGGCAATCCACTTCAATGTGTTTCGTCCTCTCATGGAAGAGAGGATTGTTAGCAATATAGGTAGCTGCCTTATTGTCACAATACATCTTCAATGGAAGATACACTGAAACACCCAACTCTAGAAGCAATGATCTGACCCATGACATTTCAACCACTGTTTGAGCCATAGCCCTATATTCCGACTCAGCACTAGATCGAGTCACCAGATTCTGCCTCTTGCTCCTCAAAGAAATAAAATTACCTCCCACAAAGACACAAAAACCTGTAGTGGACTTCCTGTCATCTATAGACCCTGCATAATCAGCATCACTATACGCTTCGATGTCAACACTGTCTCCCTTTTTGAACCATAACCCCTTTTTTAGGGCTGATTTCAAGTATCTGACAATCATTAGAGCAGCATCCTAATGAACCTTTGGGGTTTTTCCATAAACTGGCTTAGCTTATTCACAACAAAGCTAATGTTGGGGCAAGTGATAGTCAAATATAATAGTTTTCCTATCATAGATATGTAAGATCTAGAGTCAAAAGGCTCTGATTCATCATCAGGTATATGAATGTAGGGATTCATGGGAAATGTGGCAGGTTTAGCCAGCAACAAACCTATTTTCTATAGAAGATCAAGAACATATTTTCTTTGAGACACTACAACTCCTTTACTACCACCAGCCACCTTAATATAACAGAGTTGTCCAAGGTTTTTTACAATAAAGTATTGCTATAATATTGAAAGTTTGACGTTTCAAACTTTTGAAAAGAGTCTTGAAGAATTACTTGAGAATATGAAACACTTTAGGGAAAAATAGAATTGGAAAAACTTTATAAATATCATTTGAAAAGCTTAGAAAATTATTTTGAAGTCACTTTAGTATTCTCTTAAGACTTTAAGTAGGTTTTGAGATTTTGCTCTAATTCAGTTACTACCTACTTAGAATTTCATCCCATCTTGCTTAAATTCTTTGGAGTAGTGCTTGTGAACATAAGTGATATTAAGTGAGTGTAAATGGATGAATGCATTAATCTTATATGATTAGAAAGAAAAATCATTCATTTCTACCATAATATTTATCTAAAAGCATTCCTACCATAACATACATATAAGATTTTTGTTTTCATAATTATCATATATAAGAAGAAAAAGTTTTTTAAAATGGATTGGGGTTGTAGGCCGTCAAACATGAATCCAATATTGGGTCATTACTTGATTTTTTGTCTTACTAGAGTCAATAAATAAAAAGATCATGAGAGAAAAATATTAAAAAGAATGAAAAAGATGAAATACTCTCATAAAAGAAAGAGAGAGATAGAAAAGATATGCATATACATGTACATATCATCATATATACACACATATGAAAGTTTAAAAAAAAAAAAGTATTGGTTTGAAGAGAAAGAGATATTTTAAAGGAAAAGAGTGATATATATATATATATATATATATATATATATATATATATATATATATATATATATTTATATATATATTATATATATATGTGTGTGTGTGTGTGTGTGTGTGTATAAGAAAAGATATTTGTCTTGAAAAGAGACATAAAAGATTCTAGAAAGAGAAAATAGAGCAAATATATACATGTATTCATGTAAATATGAAAATTTGTAAAATAGAATGTAGAAACATAGAAAGAGAATGATGGAGGAAATCATCATGTGGACACATATGTATACAACATGTATATATATATGTGTCTTCATGAGATTATAAATCAACAAATAGCTTAAAATAACCGACGTTAAGTTCGATTTAGGTCGGAGGGGAGCTTGGACTCATGCAAGATCCTAAGCTAAGTCTGCAAAGCCACATTAGAAAGGGGCTCTTTCGAAAATATTTTGGAAAGCATGATTTCAAATACTTTTATATATGAACATAAAACATAGTTATTTCATTTGTTACAATAGAATATCTTCCACCGTTTGGTATGGAAAAAAATTGAACTACATGATAAGATGCTCACTAGGGTTCCTAATCGGATGATTAGAAAAAAAACTAATGCAAAATGACATGAAAATGCATATTAATATGTACATCTTCGTAGGGGTTTTTCTCAAGTTGGACAAACCCTAACCTCAAAAATTAACATAAGGATAAAGAGTCCCAAACCGCGCATTCCTTTTCACCGTGCATTCACATATGGATAGAAAAGATTAAGCAACTATGCATGAACAATGTTTTCAAAACAAAGCAACATTCAAGTAATACAAAGAACATGTTCAATCATAAAAATGCAATATCATCTCATCTTCTCATGCTCCCAGTGCACTCGAGCATAGCTTCTTGAGTCTAAAATATAGGTTTGAGAGCTATCTCATATGGCCATGGGGAGATTAAGATGAGAGAAAATAAGGGAACCAAAATAAAGCAAGATTCAAGAAAAGAACATGTTTCAATCATAAAATGAAATATCACTTCACCTTCTCATGCTCCCGGTGCACTCAAGAATAGCTTCTTGACTCAGAAAAAGAGATTTTAGAGCTACCTTGTATGGCCATAGGGAGATGAAGAAGATAGAAAATGAGGAAACCAAAACGAGACTACATTCAAGAAAAAAGAGAGCATGATTCCATCATAAAATAAAATAGCATCTCGTCTTCTCATGCTCCCTGTGCACTTGAGCATAGCTTCTTGACTCTAAAATGGAGATTTGAGAGTTGTCACATATGACTATGGGGAGATGAAGAAGGAAAGAAATAAAGAAAAGAATGGAGTGGGATGTTGATTACATACCTCTAATGAGAATGATTTTGGGGGAAAATGATTACCCTTTGTTCGAGTGATCCTAGTTTCACCTTGAATGAAACTCCAAGATGATGAAGAGGAGGCCTCCAAGAGATTTTTTGTGCTTCCTTGAAGAGTTGTAGTTTGATGAAGCTTACTCCAAAGTTGGGGAAGAAGAAGAAGAAGAATGGGAAGGAAATGAGAAGAAGGAAATGGAGGAAGATAGCTAAAAACTCTAAGTCATCAAGTAAGAATGCATTAGAGTTTCTCCAAGGGCTAAGCTAGCCCATGCTCAAGAGGGAGGATAATGAGGGTTTTTATAGAGAGTTTTAGAGGCAAAACTGAAAATTGATTTTTTTTTAATTTCACAATATTTTCATACGAATTTCAAATAATTTTGAAATATTTTCAATTTTTTTTTTTAAAGAAGTAGGTTTTGACTGAGTATGATTGGCCATTAAGCTGCAAATTCATTTTTGAGGTGCAGGTAGGGCCAATGCCCATTAAAAACGTTCAAAATTGCCCCCTAACGGTCGATTCTTGAAGAAAAATGGGGCCTGCGCAGTAGGCAGGCCTCAGGCGATGTCTCGGCAACGTTTGCGCGCGACAACGTGCAACGCGATCGCGCGATCGCTGAGAGCGACCGCTTGATAGCACACTCCCATGCGCATTGCACGACGTGTGGTCACGCGATCGCACATGGTCGCGCGACTGCACATCACGAGACGTGCAGAAACACACCTTTTAAAAATATATATATATTAAAAATAAAATGAGCATAAAACCCTTTTTTTGTTTAAAATATGTATAAAACTATTTTTTTTTGTTTCAAATGGGTGGTTGACTCTGTTTCAAGCGATTCCAAACTCGTTTTGAAACCGATGTGGGTTCAATTGATTGTCTACTCGTTTTAGCATGTGGCTTATGTTTAAAAACGTGTTTTGGCGTGAGAGTGAGTCCTTAAAACAAAGGGAAGGTCCGTGCACGCGTGGCACTCATAAATTCAAATTTTGTCGTTTCACACTCAATTTTAAATTTTGGGTTTGAAATGTTTGATTTGGATCTGAACTTAGGTTTTGGATCTAATTTGGATCCAAAAATTGGGTTTTGTATTTTGGTAAAAGAGCGTAGCATTTTGAAAAAATTTGGGATGATTACAGGGATGAAGAAAGACCTTTGTCCATAGCAATTCTACCTCCACCATGTCTAGGGGGACCCACAAAACGAGGATATGAATGTTTATCCCAACATCAATCCTCTAGAGGTGCATTGAAACCTACTGCGTCCAGCACCATGGCCTGCACCACGTCCTCTAGCTCCAACATAAGGACTATGGCCACATCCACCAAATATCACCAGTCCAAAGACCGGTGTATCATGCATAGGCTGAGAAAGAGTAACTGCAAAATGACTCAACCTATTATATGTGTCTGCTAAGTCAGGAAGTTCACTGCCTGTGAGGATTTGAGACTTCACCACTGAGTACTCTAAAGATAACCCAAATAGAAACTTTGCTACCATACCAATCTCAAACTGTGATGCATAGCAGTGCTGGCAGGGTGGATGAAGGGCTTTTAACCGTTCAGATGCAGCAGTCAATGTCATGAAATATTGAGATAAGTCTTGACCCCCTTGCCATATATTGCATAACTCCTCCTCTAATTGTAGAATCTTAATTACATAAGTAGCATTAGAGTATGTCTTCCTCAAGAAAGACCACATATCTTTGGCCTTGGTATAATATGCAATAGTTGGAGCTATATGAGATTTCACATTGTTCATAATCCAAGACATAACAATATAATTATCTTCATCTCAAGTAGCATATATTCCTTTTTCTCAATAGGTTCATCCTCTTCAAGAACATATTTTTTCTTATGATCAGCCACTAACATCGTGAACACCCTAGACCATATTTCATAGTTTGAACCATTAAGTTTGATCATGGTTCCATAAGAGAAGGAATTTCCAGCCATTTTGTATTCAATAGAACTTTCAGATTTACTATTTTCAGCCATAGTAAATACAGAAGACCCAGCTAACTATGAATATCAGAGATATATCAAAATCACTGTAACATAGAAGAATATGAAAAAGCACTTACGACTCCAACATCAAATGAGAAATTCAAAAAAACAGGCAGCAACCCAAGCATAAATTTTGAATAGTTTCAGCCCACATAGGCAACAACACATGTAGAAACTCAGGAAGCAACACAGGCAGCAAAATAGGCAGCAACACATGCAGACACACAGGCAGCAACACATGCAGAAACACAGGCAGAAACTCAATTAAATAACTTCAGCCGATTACTGCAACACATGCAGGAAATCTGAATAGAAAGTAACTTTTGAACAACTAGTTTCAGCCGATGATAGCAACTACTTCCACAATTGACTGATGGTTGTTGCTACTCCTAAATACAGCCACACCACATAAAGCTGGCTGTCCACAACGCACGACAAAGAGACCAACTTTATCAACTGATAGATCTCATACTTATAATCAGCAGTAATCAACAACTCATTAAACTTCAACTTACAGATTTCACATCCATGATCTGTAGGTCATTATGCTCCTAACAGTCAACGTAAACTGTGATCATGGCAGCAGTAACATCCACAAGATCCACTCAAAGATCTGATCACGCCTTCCACATAGGCATGATTACGCCTTCCACATAGGCATGATCATGGCGCACCCAACCTCTATTCTCTTACCATCTCCTTATTGGGTGGTAAGAGGGAATAGAGATGGAAGATGAGAAGAGGGAGAAAGGAAGAGATCACCGAAGGAAGAGGTCACTGGAGAAGATGATCGCCAAAGCAAGAGGTCACCAGAGAAGATGATTGCCGGAGAAGTCACTTGGTTGTCGGCACAAGAGAAGGCTATGATACCATGTTACGATGAGAGAGAGAGAGCCAAAAAGTATATCCATTAACGTAGCCCTAATCTCTTTTAAATGAGATTAGGGCTGGCGGTACAGAAATACAAAAACAGTTCAACCATTATAAGAAAATATTTAAGACCTCCTCTCTAACTTTCTAATATTGCATAAACACTCTTTAACAAGGACCATGATAATTGATAAATGATAACTATTATCAGTAAATTTCTAAACTGTAGGTAAAGTCAAGATGTATAAGTATTAACAGATCTTTCACTACATTGCTTATACATTATTCTAATTTAACGTTCGAAAGTCATTTCTTTCTATCCATACATTCAAACTATTGGTTTATCATCATTTACCATCACATCACCTTCGTTGTGCCTATAATTTTTTGGGTGCATTTACCAGATTTCACCTTGATGAATGAATTTCTCACACCTTCTTTAACTGACATTTAGCACCTTGGTCAAACAACTATTAATTATTGTGTTTCAGTTATGCAGTATGGGGAAATTCTATTACTTTTCTTCAGGCATCAACTTGACCAGTCATAGTTTGTGAGCCCCTGTACTTGACATCCTCCAAGGTGCATGCACAGAGTTTTCAGTAGAGCGGCAGTGCTGCAGCAGAGGTAATTGATCACTAATGTGATCAAATAATTTATTAAAGGATTGTATCGTGGTAATAGCTCTATAGACACAATAATAGGAGTGAAATGGCAGCTCAAAATTGGCTGCAGCTACACTCCTGAGTAGATATCTCTTCTTCGCTACAAATTTGATTTTGGTGCCAAATTTCCAAGATCCTTTGTGTCATTCAATTTTGGTGCCCTTTACTAAGCATAAGATAACTGAAAAAAATGACTATTGAATAGACAACCAAACTGCATCAATGAAACCTGACCTTGAATAGTAGAGATCTATATCGAGATAGGCCAACTTTCAAGCATCCAAGAGGCAAGAAGCTTGTCTGCAGAGAAGACACCAAAGTTTACTATTATTCTCAATCCATCTGGCTATTGTATCATTTGCATCTTTAACTGGACCACCCTTATGTTCAACAATAAGGTCAGCAATTCGTTGCACCAACCTGCTGCTTACAGATCCACCTTCAGCAGCTCGGCAATCCATAGCAATATAACGTGAAATTTGTCCTAGCTCCTCTAGTGCTGGATCAATGGCTCGACTAACTATGACAATTTCAGACCCTGCATCAACCATAGTGGCTTGTAGGTCAATAAGCAAAGGCATTTTCACTTGACCTGCAGGTTCTGCTGAGGTACTAAGTATATCATAGAATCCATCCAATACTTTCTCCTCATAGTCAAGCAACCCATATTCCTATTAATGAGTGTAGAGAATAAAAGTCACATCCAATAAATTATAAAGAATATAAAAAAATCCTGGGTATCTTAAGGACAATGGGTCTAGAAACTAATTTTTATCAGGTAGGACATGAATACTACAGCAATAGCTATGCAGCGCATACAGTAAAATATCATCATTTTACCCTTTTATGCCTACAGCAGCATAAAGTGAGAGGCAAATAAAATGGCAAGGATGGGGATGATTATCACCCTAAATAAAACACAATTTACTCAATTTAGCATGGCCATATGTTCAATGTGTTATAGTCAGGGGCGGAGGGAGGAGGGCCCGCCTAGGCCTTGGCCCTACCTTAGTGAATGAAAAAATATATATATATATAAAAGTAAAAATTTTTAGTTTGGCCCGACCCTCCCTCCCTCCTTGGCCTGCCCTCTCTCTCATTCACTCCCTCACTCCCTAGTCTCAGGCCCATAGCGCAAGCGATCGCCCCTTTGCCTCCTGGCCCTCCTCCCCTGCCCAAACCTGCTTTAAAAGGGACTGGCTAAGAAGGTGTTGGAGCTCTCTGTGTTCTCCGATGCTTTCTGTTCTCTGAGATTTCCACCGATTGTAGTCTGTAGGTCTTTCTCTCTCTGACTGTGTGTGTGTGTGTGTGTGTGCCCCCTATGTCATGAAGTAGATTCCCTGATTGCTTTAGATTTCCTGCCACTAGTTGCTTGTGATTTTAATCCTCAGGCATCCAGTTTTTTGTTTAGCGAGGTTGAGATCCCTGATTTCTTCTGCTTTTTGTTTTGCATTGTCATGTTTTTTAAGGGTTTTTATTTTTTGTGACCGGAAAATGGAGTTTTTGTTTTCTGGCAACCGTTTTTGAGCTTACACTACGTCCAAGAATGAAATGCCACAAGGTATAATGTCTAATATTGATCATGGAACTGCTCTTTTGAACTCAATTAACGCAAGAAGCCATAAAAGAGATAAAGAAAGAAATAAGGGAACAAAAGAAGAATAATTATAAAAAGAAGAAGGATTAGAGAAAAAAGAAATGGAGATTCTTGTTGACCATGCTTTATTACTGCAGATACAACCTATTTTATAATGTAGCTTTATTGGGTCCATTTTCAAGAGAACTAGAGGATCTCTTCTCAACCTGGTGTTGTCTTTTTTTAATGGACTTGACTTACTTGATGTCTGATGGTGAGACTCTGACCTCATCTGTATCTCCAACTAAGGGTGTATGTTGTATGATGTGGCTGTCTGGAATTCTTTTTCCTTGAAAAACAACGCAGATGGGTGGTTGAATAGTTATGCAGATGGTTTAGTTGGTGCACTAGATAAATCTCTTGCTTAGATAGCATCTTGGGGTTTGACTCTTTCTTGAGTATTATACTGGTTGAGCGAAGAGTCAGGAACAGGAGAGCACAAACAATCAATATCAAAGAGTTCAAGAGATGATGATAAACTTGGTAAATACAAGAAATATGACCTTAATATAGATGAAAATTCAAAAAATTATGTCCAGCCCTTATGAACTACTGATATGCTTCTTGTAGGTTGCTCCATCAACGTCAGATATTTCTCCTTCCATGTCTTTAGGATTCTGTTGTAACACTATTGTAACACTATTCATTTATTTGTTCAGAGGATGGAATGAGAAGTACTTCCTTTTGTTGATAAATAACATGTCGAAAGTTTCTCCTAAATGTGCATCCTTTTACCTAAACTGTTTAAAAAGTTGTGAGCCTGAATTCCTAATTTACACGCCTGGAAGGCTTTTGGAGCACATTTCTTTAAAATCCCTTGAGATATATCATGTTTCTATACTGCTAAGAAACTGTTACACTTTCTATGGCATCAGCTATTTCCTTTACTCAATTATGAACTTTACAACTATTCTCATGCTTATGCTATTCAGCATAAATCAAGCTTTTAACTCAAAGATTTCCACTATATTTTAATAAGATTATGTTGCTTGAACGTTTTACACTTTGTTTTCCTTCTTATATATATATATATATATATATATATATATATATATATATATATATATATATATATATATATATATATATATTTGTAATGGCTCCAGGTTGTATTTGTTAGACTGATAGACAATTTGCAGTGTTCTTCATTATTGCAGGTCGGGTTGGAGCAGGTCTAGACCTGGACCCAGAACTCACCTACATGAGAGCCCGACGAGGGCTGTTCTCCCTCGTCTTCCTCTCGGTCTCCCTCTTCATTGCCTCTCTTGTTGCAAGGTAACATCCACGCAGAGAAGAAGGAGGCGGACGAGGTGTGGCAGTGGCGACGTTGGGCCGGTGGAGAAAGGGCGACAGCAGCGGCGAGGGCATTGCTCAGGTTAGCCGTCGGTCTCTCCCTCTGTCTCTGTCTTTTCTTTCTTCTTCTTCTTCCTCATCCCTCACCTTTGCTCTCCTTCTGCCCACGCTCTCTCACTGCTCGAGATCTCTTCCCATCTCTCTTGTTTCCTCCACTCTCTCTCTCACATGCTCTGCCCTCCACCCAAACTCTCTGGTCTCCTTCCTCGCATGCCCTCTCTCCTGCATTTTTCCCTCTGCCACTCTCTTGTCTCTCCCCTATGTCTGAACTCTCTCTCTCTCTCAGTCTCCCATCTCTGTCAATACCCTCACTCCGCCCACATCCTCTCTGGCCGCACTCTCTCTCTCTCTCTCTCTGCACGCTCTCTTTCTCTAGCACATGCCCCTTTCTCTCTCTCCTGAACCCTCAGCTTCCCCTCTCTCACTGTCTCCCTCTCGTGTGCTGCCTCTCTCCCACTCCCATTCACTCGTGTCCTTTCTCTAACACGTCTTCAAACTTCTTCAAAGTTACCATGGACCCTTATCTAACAGCATACCCCTCTTTGGACCTATCTTTCGCTAAATCTCACCCTGTTTATTGCTGTTTGGTCAGTTTGTAGCTTGGGGACGTGTTTTTCCCCTTATAACAGCGAATAGAAGGCATTGGTGGTGACGACAATGAATGATTTTAGCTGTTGGGGATCAATCGAGAACTTGAGGTGGCTGTCGGGAAGACTACAATGGTTTGGACTCTAAGATTGGGGTGAGCGAGGCCTAATCGAGCTTAAATTGCCTAATAATTTCTGTTGGCACATGTATAATTAATGATTGAGCATGCTAAACTTAAGATTTGATGATTTAAAATGCATACTAGCAACATTGCTATTTTGAGGAAAGTCTAGAACTATTTTGGAGGGGTGATGATCCACGTCTACAATGACCTTTTAAGCATGAGGAGTTGATTTTTGAAGCAATTTGAAAACAAGATAGAGATTTTGATGATGTTGAGAAGGTTTAGAATCGTTCTAGCTATCTCAGAAAATATGCTTCTATTGATGTGCATATACGTTATACGTTGGAAAGCATATCTACGGGGTAGGCACCTCAGCTAAGGAAGCAAGGGAGAAACATATTAGTGGTTAGTTCAAATCGAAAGTGCAGGGCTTAAATCGTTTGGTGACAACCTCAAAGAGTTGGGAAGAAACCTATTGGAGGGCTTTGAGTCGATACTACCCGTCAACATCCTCTTGAGGCGATGATCTATGCCTCAATGATTATATTTTATATTTGTATAGATTGTAAAGTGGAATGAGTAGAAATATTATCATTTGATTATGTTTGTAGGTACGCTGGGCACGTCAAGTAGACCTTGAGCAATGCGATTCAAAGCTCGAGGCATTTTGGGTAATTTTCACTATGCACGACAGGCATGCAGCACCAAGCAAATCCCTGCCTGAGGCCAACTTTTGAATTTGTTTTTTCAGGATCGAATTGTGATGTGATTGAATGATTATGATGTGATTGAATAAATGTATGCATGAGATTGAATGGTTATGTGCTAAGTTTTGTTTTTATACTACACAATTGCATTTGCATAATATTAATGATAACTGCTTAGGAAAGATGAGGTGGGGCATCGAGTCGAGTATCTTCTCGATGCCAATTGTGTATTAGAAATCATCTTAGAATGATAATTGCATAGGACAGCTATGAGCCAATCACGGATCGAGGCTATTTTCCGTGGTTCAGCTAAGTTTTCAAAGATATGATTGATGTGTTCAGTGATGTGAATGTTGTAATGTTTCGTATGCATTGCTATGGGTATAATACAAATGAATGAATTGAAGGATAGTTATGTACATAATGTTATGACGGCTAGCTAAGAATGTTAGCTATATGCGTAGCCCTCATGTCGAGACAATCGGAGGTATGGGTGCACTCGTGAAGTGAACCAACCTCATGAGCTAGTCGGTCATTTTGTGAATGTGCAATCATAATGATAAGTAAGAAAGAATAAGAGATGAGAGGTCAGTGGGTTTGTGGCAATGTGTTTGGGAGATGTCCCGCCTACGCCACTGGTCTCGCCAATTCGAAGCGCATGTGATGCAAGGCCTTAGGATATTGTTGTGTGATGTGTTTGGAGCGTTGGGCTCCCGTCTTCCCAAACTGGGTGTCCTAGGGAAGGCTGAGCAACTCTCCTTCGAATTCACACATCCATGGATGATTGCTCTTCCACTGCAACGTGAATGGATCCATATCATTTCGGACCACCACGGGGGTTGTCTCCCGGCTATAGACCACCCATAGTCTTCATGTGCATGTGTTTGCACCCACAAAAACTGTCAATTCACTAAAGCTAATGTAAATAAAAAGAATGTGAATGAAATGTATGTGAATCAAGTGATTGTGAATGATGTGTTCATGCATGAATTGCATGTGACTAATGAATGTGTTATTGTGGCCATTGAGTGGTCTTTACATGTCTTGGTGTATGTGAGGGGCTTCCACAACAAGTCATGTGAATATATGCTCTATCATGATATGATAGTGATTTGCTTTCATAATTGTTATATCCCAGATTTGAGACCATACCTAAGAGGGTTAGGGATTTGTCTGGGGTGTTGCCATACTGCGAAGGCTAAGCCTTCTGTTGCTTTATTTTCCAGGTTTTGGAGGACCCAGGATAGTAGCTTGATCAGATGGCTCTACTCACATCCTATTGGGAAGGTTTTGGGTCTATTATAGTGTCGACGCATCGTATGTTGGTCATATTAATGTCTTGTTTTTGTCAGACATCAATGTCGTGACTTTGGGGCATTTTTGTCATAAGCACTATTGAGAAGTATGATGTGATTTTTGTATGAACTGAAAATTGTTATATAAATGAAAGTTTACCTCATTGTTTTGAATTGCATAGCTCATTTCCTTTTGAATGGTTGTGTCATCGCACTTCAATGTTTTATGTTTTCTTTAAAATAAAACCCTACTATGGATGTGAGTTAAAGTCTATCTGTGAAACTGTGTTGCCCAGGTACATGTTATTTGAGTTTGTTTTATTGGAATTTGGATTTTACTATGATATATGCGTATGTGAAGGATTGATGTCTTGATAATTTTGATGCATCTTTGCAATTGAGACTTGTAAAAGTTGTCTCAGACTGTGTAATGAGAGTTCTTGTTTGTACAGATGGAGTACCAACGTATGGCTAAAAAGCGAGTTGGGCCTGCTGTAGAGGCACAAAGAGAGCCAAGTTCTTCTCATTCTGATGCGCATACCCCATTGGATGATAGTTCGTCAGGGCAATAGTATGCCCAGACTAGTATGGGTGCCCAAACCCCACCAGGGCATGCTCCACCCGTTGATCAACAGACTATACTGCTGACAACTTTACAGACACTAACCTTGCTAGTACAATTGATGGTCAGTAATCAAAGGAGTCATGCATCTCTTACAGGAGACACTACTACACCACCTAAGGAGAAGGCAACTTCGGTGTCATTCATGCAATTTATGTCAATGCAGCTGCTTGTCTTTACTAGATATGGCAGTTCAGGTACAACAGAAGAATGGATTGAAGAGGTCAAACACATCTTTGAGCTTCTAAAGATGCCATAAGGAGACAAAGTGAATTATGACTCTTATTTGTTGAAAGGTGATACCAAAAGATGGTGGCAATCGACTCGTGAGATCCGGTTTGCAAGCCAACAGTCGATCTCATAGAAGCAGTTCAGAGAGTCGTTCTTCAGCACTTACTTCCCAGCACATGCCAAAAACAACAAGATGCAGGAACTTCTTGAATTACAACAAAATCATATGAGTTTGGAAGAATATATTGCCAAGTATCAGCACCTGAAGGTGTATTGTCTGCACCTTTACACCACATATGAGGATAGAGCAGACAAGTTTGTACATGGGTTGCGTGATGGCTGTGAAGCAAAGTTTTGTCCAGCAGACCTTGCGATTTGGACGAGGCGGTCACTATGGCTAGATGCATGGAAGATAATTAGACTAGGACTTAGAAGGACCATCATAAGAAGACAGGCCAGCACTCACGCGGTGGGCGAACGCGGGTCAGGCACCACCACTTTGCAGGCAAGGCAAAGCCTTATGAGAGGCATGATGACTGAACATTCAGGTGAAACAGGCCAAACCGCAGTGACACCACACAGAGACGACTACTCCGACTCCACCGAGGTGCCCTACTTACTCATGTGTACACCCCGAAGAGCTGTGTTATTGGGAGACCAGAGCGTGTTTGCACTGTGGAAGGATGGGACACTTCATCAAAGATTGCCCCACAATGTGATGGAAAAAATTGAAGAAGCCCAAGGCCAGTCCTTCTAGTGCTCAAAAGACTATCGGACGTGTCTATGCAACTACCATGGAGGAGCTTCAGACACACGATCTTATTGAAGGTACTTTACTTGTTGGTTCTCACATTGCTAGAGTGTTGTTTGATGCAGGGGCGACTCATTCTTTTATATCTAGTCGATTTGTTACTTCTCTAGAAGTGTCGGCTAAGATGATGTCATATGTCTTGAAAGTGGTCTGCCCTATGCATGCACAAGATTTGTGTAGCCTGTATCTACATGATGTAGACATTGAGATCCATCAACATCATTTACCTGCACAGTTTGTGATTATAAGTTTTAGTGGGTTTGATGTTATTTTCGGCATGGATTGGCTATATACGCATTATGCCAACATAGATTGCAGAAAGAAGTAGATACAATTGTTGACTCATGAGATACGACATGTTAAATTTCAAGCTCGTAAAGCTAGTCGAACTGATAAGATAATGGTGTCCACACTAAAGGCTAAACGGTTGTTAGAAAATGGGAGTGTTGCATTCTTGGTCAAACTGTTGACCAATGAGACTGAGACAGTGAAGTTAGATGATGTTGCCATTATGAGTGAATACACCGATGTGTTTTCTGAAGATCTATTGAGTTTGCCTCCAACACGAGAAGTTGAATTCAAGATCAAGTTGTGATCAGGGACAACTCCTATTTCTAAGGCACCATACCATATGGCACTAGTTGAGTTAAAAGAATTGAAGAAGCAATTGCAAGAGCTCCTAGATAAGGGTTTCATTCGACCAGCATGTCATCTTGGGAAGCACCCATATTGTTTGTTAAAAAGAAAGATGGAACGATGCACTTGTGTATAGATTACCGTATGTTGAATCAAGACACCATAAAGAATAGATATCCACTTCCTAGAATTGAAGACTTGTTTGATTAGCTCAAGAATGGAAGGTATTCTCCAAGATTGATCTGATGACATGTTATCATCAACTTTTGATTCGGGAGGAAGATGTTGTTAAGATTGTCTTTCAAACTAGATATGGGCACTATGAATTTAGGGTCATGCCTTTTGGGTTAACCAATGCTCCTGTAGCGTTTATGGACCTCATGAATCAGGTTTTCTATGACTACTTGGATTGGTTTGTAATTGTCTTTATGAATGATATTTTGGTGTACTCAAATAGTGAGGCAGAACACAGAGACCACTTAAGGAGTGTATTGAGAATTTTGTACAAGCATAAGTTATATTCCAAGTACTCGAAATGTGAATTTTAGATAGGAAATGTAAACTTTCTTAGTCATGTGATATCAAAGGATGAAGTTTTCGTAGATCCGGATAAGGTGTCGGCTGCATAGGACTGGAGGACGCCATGCAGCATAACTGAGGTTAGAAGTTTTTTGAGATTGGCAGGATACTATCACAGGTTTATACAAGACTTTTCGAAAATAGCTATACCCATGACTAAGCTATTAAGAAAAGAAGTGAAGTTTGTTTAGAATGAAAAGTGTGAAAAGAGTTTCCAAACTTTGAAGGACAAACTTACCATCGCCCATATTTTGACGCTTCCATCGGGTCATTCTAGATTTGTGGTGTACACCGATGCATCGAGAATTGGGTATGGTTGTGTATTGATACAACATGGTCGTGTAATGGCTTATGCATTTAGACTGTTAAAGCCACATGAGAAACACTATCACACTCATGATTTATAATTGGGAGTGGCAGTATTCGCACTGAAGATATGGAGACACTATCTCTATGGGGCAATATTGAAGATATGGAGACACTATCTCTATGGGGCAATATTTGAAGTGTTTACGAACTACAAGTCATTGAAGTATATATTCTTCCAAAATGATCTCAATCTGAGGCAAAGAAGATTGATTGAATACATAAAAGATTATGATTTCAAAATATCATATCTTTCAGAAATAACAAATGTGGTGGTCGATGCTTTGAGCAAACATGCTAAGGTGACATTATGCGATATGATGAATCACTCTTGGATGTTGTTGTTGTTAAGACACCAGATGACAAAGGGCAGGAAGTAAAGAACGACCAAATCAAGAATGGAAAGCTCAATGGCAATACCAGCAAAGGAAATGGACTCAACGTCTACACCAGCAAAGGAAGATACGCTCAATTCAAAGAGGAAGGAATTAACGTCCATAAATCCAAAAAAGAAAGAAATGGTGTATTCCAAAATTGTAATCAAAGATCCGTTGAGACTTGTAGATCTATAAAAACATAATGGAACCTCAACTCAGCAGGTAGCTGTGATTGAGAGAAGAGGACGTAGGTTTATACCGAACCTCTTAAACATATTTCCAAAAACTCTTTGTTCCTCTATGTTCTAATATGGTATCAGAGCCTCATTTCCCTAAAGGGACTTTCTGTCTGACAATGGAAACAATTTCTGCAATCTATCAAGCGACGGTCTATTTCCAACCGAGACAAAACAGAGCGCATCTCCAAACAAGACAGAACAGAGCATTTCCAAACGAGACAGAACAGAGAGCCGGACAACCAACCGGCACTGTCAGCTTCGATGACGAAAAGTGTCGAGTAAGGGCTTTTTGAAATCATCTGTTTCTCAGGATCCTCTCCACCAATTTTCAGAATTTTTGGAGTTGGCATTGAAGTGATATGAATTTTTGAACTTCTATCTGTTTCTGGAAGACGTCCAGACATAACAGAGAGCTGGAAAACCTGCTGGAATTTTGGCCAGCGCTGTCAACTCTGGCAACAAAAAGTGTCGAGTAAGGGTTCTTTGGAATTGTCTGTTACTCAGGATCCTCTCCACCAATTTTTAGAATTTTTGGAGTTGGCATTGAAGCGCTATGAATTTTTGAATGACTGTTCTTGTTTAAGAAGTTGATGGTTGGACTAGTATCAATCTCTACATCTTTTAGTTGAGATTCATGCGTCGACAACATACTATAGAGATCAGCAAGAGACAAAGGATCAGATCTAGTGGCTATCAATGTCTTAAATGCGTTGTATTCTTGTGGGAGTGCTCTTAAGATATGCAAGACTAAATCTTCTTCACCCACCGGTTTTCCAGCCATGGATAGTTGATGACCAATCATTGTGGCCTTCTGTATTAGTTCATCAATACTATTTGTCCCTTTCTTTAAGACAGCAAGTTGTTCTCTCAATTGCATCACCTTAGCTCTAGGATGTGTTGCATAGGTGTTTTTCAATCTTTCCACACTTCATAAGATGATCTTAATCCCACAACTTGAGAATGAACAGGTTTCGAAAGAGAGGAAATGATCCATCCAAGTAACAATTGATTCAGTCGTAACCATTCAATATAAGCAGGGTTGAGGACTTCCTTACCTTCACTGAGGATTGTATCAGGCAGACGAGTCTTGGTTCCATCGACAAAACCTTTGAGATTCTATGAGTCAAAGAGAGGCAATAGTTGATTTTCCCATAGCATATAGTTATCAGAGGTGAGCTTTACAACCAATAGATGCTGAAGACTGGTTGGTGTGGGAGCAATAGGTAGCAGGTTAGTCAACAAAGCAGCATCTTGAGGTGAATCGCTAGTTGCAGATGAGTTAGGCGATGCAATGATCCCAACACTGGAGCAACTTACAACCCAGAAAAGAATAAAGAACACACACAGCTAAGACAGCAAGGAAAAATAAAGTAGGACGTCTTCCTTAGAGAAAGAGCGTCAGTTGATCAATGGCATAGTCGTCTAGGACATGTCGCTTATCGTATGGTTCAGCAAGTCATTAGTCGTTTTGGATTGCCTTCATATGGGCAAATTAAAAATCATGTGTGCATTGGTTGCCAACGGGGAGAGTCCCATGCTTTACCTTTCACTGATTCGGCTCATACTATTTCTAAGCCTCTTGATTTAATTTATTCAGATGTGTGGGGTTTTGCACCAGTCCTAAGTTTTGATAGGTTCAAACATTATGTCCACTTTATTGATGCACACAAAATTCACGTGGATATACTTCTTAACTCAAAAATCTGAGGTGGTGGCTACATTCTCTGATTTCAAAAACAAAGCAGAAAACTTCTTTGAAAGAAAACTTAAATGTTTCCAATCCGATGGGGGAGGAGAGTTCACAGCTCTCAAATCGATTCTTGATGCTGCAGGGATATCTCATCACATTTCAGGCCCACACAAGCATGAGCAAAATGGAGCCGTTGAACTCAAACACAGACATATTGTAGAAACTAGCCTATGTCCTTTAAGTCATGCTCATATGCCTCAAAAATTTTAGACTTGTGCTTTTGCCACTGCTGTATATTTGATCAATAGGTTACTATCTCATATTTCTGGACATAAGAGCCCATTTGAAAAACTCTATGGCCTTGAACCGGATTTCAAATTCCTTAAAATTTTTGGCTGCGCATGTTTTCCCAACCTTCAAGCTTACCGTCAAAATAAACTAGATTTCAAGACCAAGGAACATGTTTTTGTCAGATATAGCAACAAACACAAGGGATACCTATGTTTGAATAAAATGACAAACAAAATTCTTGTCTCTCGCAATGTGATTTCTGACAAAAATAAATTGTCTTTCCAAAATGATTCCAATTTGAATGGACCAGATTCTCAAGCTCATAATCCTATCCTCATTCCCATAACTTCACCCTATATTCCTCCTTCTCCAACCATAGATCCTCAAAACTCTAGTCATAACCGTGATGAAAGCAGTGACGAGCCCACTAATCATTCACCTTCATACGTGATCCCAACCAACTCAAACCTCTCTCAAGATGCACCTCTACCATCACCCATTCAGCCCACTAATCATTCACCTTCAGACGTGATCCCAACCAACTCACATGTCCCTCAAGATTCACCTCTACAGTCACCCATTCTTGAACCTTCGCCTCCACCTATCCCTTCCAATATTGCCCTTCCTGCCCGCACTCACTCTATGACCGCTCGTTCTATGAATGGGATAAGAGTACCCAAGGCCCTCACATCTATTGTCCATCGGATTATTATCGCCCTTTCCATTCAGACCGTGAGAATACTTCTGTCATATAGGTTGAGTTCATTTTGCATGCACCTCTTTCTCATGAAATGCCGTAAAAAACTATAATCCTGAATAGCTCTATCTCCTTCATATTCTTCTTGTCTCTCCATTTTATCATTCTCTTCTTTTCCCTTTCTTGCACGGACCGAAAGCAGGAGACCTATACATCACAATCCATTTGATCAAAAATACGTACATGCCACAATTTTATTGTCATTCCTCTCCTGAGGCCAAGGAAATGATACATCCGTGCCCACAGTATATATCACGCTACATTTTTGCTTCCATTCATCTCCTAAAATCATGCAAAGGATTCTTCAGCAATACGGAGTTTCTGCTTCTACAATGAACTTTCACTATCACGCATCCATATCAGGAACCATCAGTGCGTCGCCTCCAAAACTGGCCATCAACCGCTGACCCATAATTGTGCGATCAACACTACTAGAAAATGTAAATTTTGAAAATCATAAATACCAGTAAATGCTGTAGCTGAGAAACTCCTACCCAACTCCCCAAAACTGGAAAATCCATGTAATTCTTACACAAGTCTACGCGAAAGAAAAAGACCAAAATTTGCCAAGTATAGTAAAGGCAATCAGCACAAACCACAAAAGGGATTAAGAACCCTTCTTCAAGTATAGATGAAAATCTCAAGCAAAGTGCACACAAAAGAAACATAAAAACCCTAGACTGAGCTCCCGCGGCATCCCCAACATGAACGGACAATGCAGGTGCATGGCCGAGGCTCATCAGAGTAGCCACATGGATCTGCTCCTTATCTGGGTCATCCCTAAGGTCATTGTTCGATGTGGAGATTGCCAGGGCCAGCTAATACTGGAATTCCTCCTCCGACATGTAGAAGTCTGTCACCCTTGTCTCCACCACCGACGGGGCAGTGAGGTGTTTTGTTCATCAACTGCATTGGCGGCCGTAAGCGAAGCGGAGCCGCCACTGCCAGTGGGATGTTGCTCTAACTCTTGTCTTGGAGGAGCTTGTGGGAACGTGTGGAGCTCCTGGAAACGTGTGTAAGTGTGAGTGCGTGAAGGAGATCATGGGAAACGTGGGAGAGTGTGTGCGGTTCCAAATTGTGGGAAGTTAAAAAGAAATGGCGAAATTTGTGGGAGAAAAAAATGTTGAAATGGAGGAGATCATAGAAAGAACGATCACCAGTTGCTATTCTTGAGGATCAAGTTTTGCTTTTGTTTTAATGTTTTCTTTATATTGTTGGTTATTGAGAAAGTTAAAAAGTTGACGCCCAAAAGGAGAAAGGAAATTTTTTTTTCTTTAGCCTCTGCCCTCTACCCGTGAAGTCCACTTCTCGGTCTCTCTCTCTTTCTCCTGCCGTCCCCTTTACTCTCTCTCTCTCTCTACCCAAGTAGTACTTTGCTCCCTCTCTCTACGCATTCCCTCCTTGGTGTGTTGCAGCCTACGGCTTCCTCTCCTCATTTTACCCTTACCAAAAGAGAAGGGATTAAGTGAGAATCAAGGGAGAGCACCAACATTTGGTATCAGAGCTTCCAGATTGTATGCCAAAGCTCCCTCGATTCCAACCAATGTCGATAATCACAACTAAGGCAGCGCGGGAGATCGCCAATGGGACATTCCAGTATCCGCTGCTCACGGTGACCAACTACACCAGCTGGGTGATTAGGGTCTAGGCCATGATGGAAGATCAAGGCATCTGGGAGGCAGTCGAGCCGACGACCGGTGTGGCTGTCGACACGATGAAGGACAAGAAGGCGAGGTCACATCTTCTCCAAGCCCTCCTGGAGGATCTCCTAATGCAGGTGGCAAAGAAGGCAATGGTGAAGGAGGTCTGAGATTGCCTCAAGACGAGATTCGTCGGGGCAAATCGCGTGAGGAATGCGCGCTTGCAAACCTTGAAGAGCGACTTTGATGCCATGCAAATGCAAGAAGGAGAGATGTTGGATCAGTATGCGGGTAGACTCACCGGAATGTCCGTCAAGTATGCCAACTTGGGGGGGACCCTGAGCAACGCCGCCCTAGTGAAGAAGCTGTTTGATACTGTTCCAAATCGATTTCTGAGCGTAATCGCTGGCATAAAGCAGTTTTGCGACCTCGACACTATGTTGTTTGAAGAGTCCATGGGACGACTCAAGACCTACGAAGAATGCTCGCATCCCCAATCATTGGGTACCGGTGGCAACGGTGATGCTCAACTACTTCTCACCCAGGTCGAGTGGGAGGCACGGCAGAAGAGAAGCGGCGGTGACCCATCATTGAACCGAAAGGAGAGGACTCATGGGGAAGGAGGGGTTCGCAGCCGGGGTGGACGCGGACACGGCAGAGGGTGTTGGAGAGGCATACACTGCGACTTTCCACTCAAGGATAGAGCAGGTGGCTCTGGGGGTGGTGGCCGTGACAAGAGTCACATCCGTTGCTTCAATTGTGACGAATTGGGGCATTACGTGAACCGATGCAAGGCTCTCAAGAAGAAGGAGGAGGCGCATCTCACACAAGTTGACGACACGGGGCCAGCCCTGCTGCTTGTAGAGTTGGAAGAAGTGGTGTCTGCAGCACTTGAGCGACCAGATTGGCAGGAACAGCAGGATGTCGTCCTGCTGAATGAAGAACAGGTATGGTCGAAACTACATGGGACCAAGCACGGCATGGAAACTACTGATGTGTGCTACCTAAATAACGGTGCCAACAACCACATGACCGGAAACAAGGTCAAGTTTCGCGAGTTGGACGAGGCAATCACTAGAAAGGTGAAGTTCGGCGATGGTTCATCGATGCAGAACATGGGTAAGGGCTCAATTCTTTTTAGATGCAAAAATGATGATCAGTGGCTGCTTCAGGAAGTATACCATATTCCAAGGCTTCGCAGCAACATCGTGAGTCTCGAGCAACTCACCGAGGCAGGCCACAAGGTGGTTATGGATGAAGGTGAACTGGAGGTGTTTGTCAAAAATCCATGGCAGCTGATCATGAAGGTGAGACGCACACCAAATCATCTCTACCGCATTGAGCTGTAGATTGTGAGGCCAGTGTGCCTCCTGGTAAACCTTGAGGATCCGGCATGGTTGTGGCATGCAAGTCTCGGCCATGTCAACTTTCAAGCAATGAAGGTGCTTGTAAACAAGAAGAAGGCAACCGGGGTACCGCCGATCTCTCACCCCGCTCAGTTATGTTGGGAGTGCTTGGTGGCAAAACAAACAAGACAGTCGTTCCCGTCGGCAGCCAAGTATCGAGCGAAGGAGCCACTCAAACTCTTGCACGCTGATCTTTGTGGACCGCTCGCACCACCCACCCCTGCTGGTAATACTTATTTCTTACTAATTGTTGATGACTTCTCTCATTGAATGTGGTTGTGCAGGCTCAGAACAAAAGACCAAGCATGCTCGGCGTTCATGAGGATTAAGGCGTTGGCCGAGAACGTGTGCGGGCATCACGTCAAGACGCTCAGGACCGATTGAGGAGGTGAGTTCCTCTCTCTTGAGTTCGCCAATGTGTGTTAACAGGCTGGCATTGCACGACACCTCACCGCACCATACTCACCACCGCAAAACGGTTTGGTGGAGAGGAAGAACAGGACAGTGATTGCGATGGCAAGATCTCTCCTCAAGTGCATGAGCATGTCGGGAAGATTTTGGGGGGAGGCGGTACGACACGCGGTCTACCTGCTCAACCACTTGCCTACGAAGGCCATGGGCGAGTGCACCCCGTATGAAGCTTGGAGTGTCCAGAAGCCTGATCTTGCACATCTTCGGTTATTCGGTTGCACGGTGCACGCCAGAGTCACGACGCCACATCTGAAGAAACTTGATGATTGCAGCCAGCCAATGGTGCATCTCGGCATCGAGGACGGCTGCAAGGCACACCGACTATTCGATCCACGATGCGGGAGAATCCATGTAAGTCATGATGCTAAATTTGAAGAAAAATTGAAGTGGAATTGGAACATGGATGCAGGAGGCAATGAATCGTCAAATTTCACTATTGAAGATGAATCCAACACTGAGTTAGCAGTGGACAACTCAGTTGCAAGCGGACAAGCAGGAAGGTTGTTATCCATGGAGCTAGGCTACCCGGCTTATTCATCAACATCGATGGGTGGAGAAGCAACGCTGGTGGCGACGCCGGCTCGAAGATTGCTAGCAGTTGAAACTACCACGGCCTTGGAGATGGAGGACAGTAATGATGGACCAGTTCGGTATAGACATATCGATGATATCATGCGAGACGCTCGGTGTGTCGAGCTCGATGATGAAGACGTCGAAGAAGAGGCCATGCTTGCGACAACAGAGGAGTCGTCGTATTACCGAAGGGCAATCAGCCAACCAGCATGGGAGGAAGCCATGGCCAGGGAGATTGAATCTATTGAGAAAAATTCAACCTAGACGCTGACAACCCTACCAGCTAGAACCAATGAATTGGACTCAAATGGGTGTTCAAATGGAAGAAAAACTCAAACAGAGAGGTGATCAAACACAAGGCCAGATTAGTCACGAAGGGGCATGTTCAGCGGCAAGGGATCGACTTCGAGGAGGTGTTTGCACCGGTCACCAGGCTCGACACCATACGAGTCATCCTTGTTGTCGCAGCTAGCCGTGAGTGGCAAGTCCATCACCTCGACGTCGAATCTGCATTCCTCAATGGCAAACTTGAGGAGGAGGTCTATGTAGCCCAGCCAGAGGGTTTCACGGTGAAGAACAAGGAGCATATGGTACTCAAATTAAACAAGGCATTGTACAGTCTCTAACAAGCACCACGCGCCTGGAACACGTGCCTGGATCGGAGCCTGAAGCACCTTGGGTTCTCAAAGTGCGCACTAGAACAAGCCGTGTATATGAGGGGAAAAGACCATGTCAGCGTCATCATTGGAGTTTATGTTGATGATTTAATTGTAACAGGGGAGGATTTGGAGGCGATCACAACATTCAAGCAGCAGACGATGGCTGAGTTCGAGATGAGCGACCTCGGTCTGCTCAAC